>NC_084893.1:11688070-11988070 GCF_958979055.1 Alnus glutinosa
TGAAGACATCCAAAACCAAGATAGATGTTAATAGTGGCACAATTACCATGGAATTTGATGGTGAAATTATTAAGTTTAATATTTATGATGCCATGAAATATCCTGATGATGATAATCCTGTTTACTCTATTGATGTGATTGATCCTTTAGCATAGGAAGTTTTTGAACTTGATGGAAAAAGTGAATTGGAAGTTGCCATTAGTAAACATCTTGAGAAAAAGAATGAGGAGTTTGCCTTGAGTACTGATTTGTAGGAAACCGTGGCAGCATTGAATGATTTTCCGAAGTTACAGCAGTCAGGTAATGTTGCGTTACCAATTTCTAACGAGAGGCCTTTACCCCCTGTTTTGCAAGCCACCCCTGATTTGAAAACGAAGGCTTTTCAAGACAAGATGATCTTTAGGAAGGAGTTTAAAATTGGTCAAAATGTCCTTCTATACCAATCAAGGCTTCGTTTGTTTCCGGGTAAGTTGCGTTCTCGTTGGATTGGACCTTTTGTTGTTACTAATGTTTTTCCTCATGGTGCAGTTGAAATTCAAAATTTAGCAACTTCCAAAGTGATTAAGGTGAATGGTCATAGACTTAAGACTTTCTATGAAGGTTTCCAAATAGAGAATTTGGTGAAATTGGACCTTGAGAATCCAATTTATATTGTTTGAAGAAAGACTTGAGTCGAGCCAACGACAATAAACAAAGGCGCTGCTTGGGAGGCAACCTAAGGGGAGTTTGTTTTCTTATTCTCATATTTATATTTTTGTTATTTTTGCCTTTTCTTTGCATTTCACCTACATTGGGGACAATGTTAGTTTTAAGTGTGGGGGAAGGGATTTAGGTTGTGTTTTAATTTGTTTTTTTTTTTTTTTTTTTGTAGTTTTCAATAATTTTTGGTTGTGTATGCCATGAGCAAGATTCAATTAAGCTTGAAAAATTCATGACATGATTGAATAGTAATCTTTCGACTTAGAATTATTTGGGGTAATTACCTTTTCCCCCCATGAACTACCAAAAAATGCGCGATGCCCCCATGAACTACCAACTCGACCAAAATAGATCATTCAACTACCAAAGACAACCATTTTCCCCCATTCCGTCAGTAAGAGGGGTTAAAAGAAACAGTCAACGAGTCATGTCCCGTCTTACATGGGGGCATGTTGGAAGATGGTGGTAGTTCATGGGGGGAAAAGAGGAAGATTGTGGTAGTTTATGGGGGGAAAAGATAAAGAAAATGAGGGTAAAACGGCATGTGACGGTCAAGTGACCCGTTGACCGTTTGTTTTAACCCCTTTGACTGACGGAATGAGGGAAAAGGGTTGTCTTTGGTAGTTGAATGCTCTATTTTGGTCGAGTTGGTAGTTCATGGGGGCATCGCGCATTTTTTGGTAGTCCATGGGGGAAAAAGATAATTACCCCGAATTATTTAGTTTGATTATTTTCCTTGAGATGGTTGTGACTAAATTTGGTAGAAAAAAGCCGGTGAGATTTTGAGCCTTTAGACTAACACATCCATATCAGTCTCACTATTTTCTTTCATGTGTGATATTCTTTCATGAATTTGTTTCTCCAGAACTTGCCTTGATTCTCTTCAAAATCATACTGACACGTGCATGCATGAACATGATTAAGGCCCTCTTTGTTATAAACTACATGAAGCCAAATAGCCTACCTTGTAATTAATTTTTCCTTTGTTGAACCCCTTTGAGCTTTATCGTTTATTATGAACCCACATTACAAGCCTTAAACCCGAAAAACAATGTCTTTACCTAAGCCATAAAGTTAGTGGAGCATTGTTCATCATTATGATATGTATGGGTGTGCAAGAAATAAGTGTGGGGGTGTCTAGATTTGTGGTTTGACTATGACTGGTGAAATGGAACATGTTCTCATTCTCAATTCATGAGTTCCATTGTTGATGAAAAAAAAAAAAAAGAAAAAGAAAAAGAAGGGAAGTGATGGAGGAAATTGCCTTTGATATTTCAAATTGTCCATGTTTATAATTCCTCCTAAAAAGGGAGTTTGTTTATACGTGAAATATACAAATTGAAGAAAGCTGCTGAATGGAGTAACTGGTTTTACATGTCTTATATATTCGAGCCTGAATTGATTTGATTTTTGCTCCACTAGTTTCAATGGCTTTTGAGCTACACTCCCAAATATTTCCTACCTTGATCCTAAACCCTGTTACAACCCTTGAAAAGTCCTTATGATTTATGTTATGCATGTGGTCCCAGTGGTGGAGAATGAGAAGATATGCAAGCCTATGGTAGATCATTTCCATTGGAATGAATTTGAGCGAAACACATACCCTTCAAACACATGAGAGTCGAGTGTTTATTTCCGTGAGGGTCTACGCTTTTAGTCTGCTCCATCTTCAAGTGAAAATGCTTGCTAAGTAATTTTAACCTGTTTAAAAAATGTTTGTTCATGATATGTTCTGAATTGTGAAGAGCTTGGTTGTTCCTTGTTGATGGCATTACAACCTTGGTTTTCTTAGGAAGGTGAATTTGAGATTTGCTCGAGGACGAGCAAAGGTTAAGTGTGGGGGAATTTGATGAGAATGTAAAATATCGTATTTTTCCCCTTAATATTTAATCTCTTATACTTATTTAATGCCTAAATGTACTCATTATTCTAATATTTTGATTTAGGATGCAAATTGAGGCATTAAATGTAAAACAAAGCTAATTGGGCGATTTTGGACAGATTTGACATCAGTTCGTAATCTGGGCATAACTCTCTCATAAAAGCTCCGATTGAGATGATTCAAGATGCTGTGAAACGCCAAATTTTGGCGTTTTGAGAGAAACCGAATGAATCAAGGTCGAAATCGGGCTTGAAGTTGACGTTATGATGTGGATCTGATGCGATTTATTTGCGGAAGTTTTCAGATATGGAAATTTCTTTACTTTGAGCCTTTTCATAATCATCCAATCAATTCCAGCCAATCCAAGCAATAAATAAAAAGTTAAAGCAAAAGGAGAGAAAAGATGCGTGGAGGACCATGGAAACAAAGAAGAGATTTGTGGGGACCACATGGAAGAAATCAAAGCATGAAAAGGAGCATCTCTTTCCATGACAAAGGAAATTGACTTTCTCTCCATACTTGGCTGATTTGTGGGGACTCGAATAAGGAAAGAATGGATAAAGCATATGGCAACAAAAGTCCCCATTGAAAACATCACCTTCCTAGGCCTTTATTTTATGTTTAATATTTTCCTTAATTAGTAGATTTGTGTATTGTTATTTTAGGATAGTATTTACAATATCTTTCTTTAGGAGATTTCCTAGGTTTCTAGCATATGGGATGAAACATGTATAAAAGGGGGGAACCATGACACACAACACACACCTTCTACCACACATCTTCTTCTATCTTCCATCTTCTCCCCTCTTCTCTAAGTTTTAGTCATGGCCCTGCGTGGCTAAACTTTCATAATTGGTCGAAGGAAACGGAAGCCTCGGAATCAATAAAACTGTGAGATCTAATTTGTTTTCATTGTTCGATTTATGCTTTGAGTATCAGATGTTCTTCTATACTTATTTTTATGATTGTCTCGTTTAACGACTAAGATTTAATGATTTGACTGAGTTTATGCGTTGGCGATCATTAAATCCTAGGAAGCCCACTAGTAGCCAACTAGTTTATTTAATGATTTGACTGAGTTTCTGCGCTGGCGATCATTAAATCCTAGGAAGTCTACTAGTTTGTTATTCGTTGCAATCTATTGCTAGGTTGGATATCAAATCCGTAATTGTTTGATCCCTCCAATCTGTGAAGCAACTAAGATTTAATGATTTGCTGCTTCTCAGTGATTATTAAATCTTAGGAAGAACATCCGACGAAATTAAATGCAACCGCTTGTGCTTGTGTTGTTTCACTTCATCGATCTCTCTAATTCTTAAGGCTGCTACTAGATTAAACCTATAGCGCTTGTCTTAGGTTGTTCAGTAGTTAGGGTTAATTAGAGCGCTTGTCTTCTAATTAACTACGACTAAGGAGAGATAGGAAAATAGTTCCAACGGTGAATATTCAAAGTATGAATTGATATATATTTGCATCGATGATCAATTGTAAAATTCCGATGGTGGAAGTTGACTTAGACCAATGTTTCCTTACTTGATTAATATTTTAAATTGTTTCTTTGTTATTTTTCTTAAAATTATTTTCATACTCAAAACCCCCCCCATCCTTGTTCAAGTAGCATAAAACTAGGCTAATTACTCTCTGTGGGATCGACCTTACTTACACTACTACATATATTTTAGAAGTAAGGTTTTTATTTTTGGGTGCTCGCGATAGCACGCCATCTACATCCGCAAGTTCTTCTCACTAGGTTCACTACATATTGTTTCTGCTTGTCTGTGATTTCAAAGAACCCATCCCCAGCATACACGCCGTAGCAATGACCAGCATCATGTGAGAGTTCATCTAACTGCGCCATAATTCTGGGACAAATCCTTCCTTCCATGTTACTGATGCCTTCCCGCTTCTTCTGGTATCTCTTCATCAATTTCGTTCTCAACATTTCAAGCAGCGATATAATTGGCAAGTCACGTTGTTTCAAAATCCAAGAATTGAAACACTCCGATAGGTTGTTCACAATTAAGTCACACTTGGGGAAGGTACTGAACTAAGACCTCGCCCACGTGCTTGGGTCAATCTTGGACAAGTAATCGTACGCATCGGGGCTTATCTCATTTAGTTCCTCCACTTCCCTTCTTCATTCAGCCTTTGTGTATGCTGCAGCCGCGCTCCACAGCTTATCCTTCAATGCCACACCTTTATGACCTGCATCTCTGTAGTTTGCGTATAAATGTCTACAACAAATCCGATGCTCAGCATTGGGAGCAACCGAATCTAAACTCGGTACCAAACCCTGCACAAAGTAAAAATTAATGTCAAACATTCACATATACATCATTAATAATATGAAGGAATATTTTTAATTGGTACTTTACCTTCTGGCGATCAAAAATAAATGTCCATCCCTCTGCGGGAGGAGTGCCAAGGTCCAATAGCAAAGCTTCTAAGAACCAGGTCCAACTATTTTAAATTTCGGCTTCCACAATTGCAAATGCAACTGGATACATCTGGTTGTTTGCATCCCTCGAAATTGCAACCAATAGTTGGCCCTTATGCGGGCCTTTTAAAAAGCATCCATCCAGGCCAATGATTGGTCTACAACCAGCAAGAAAACCTCTTTTCATGGCAGCTAAAGAGAAGTACAACCTCTGAAATTTTCCTGGAATATCAGGTAACGGCCTCTCTATCTTCATCATTACACAACTGCCAGTGTTTGTTCTTCTTATCATCTCTAAATAATCCCACAACTTGTTGTACTGTTCATTCACTTTTCCACGGATATTTTCTTTTGCAAGTCTTCTAGCCCTGTACAGCCTGTGTTCTTTGACATCCACACCCCACCTATCCTTCACCTAATCTACAATTGCCTTCACAGGCATGTTTGGTTGTGCTCTGAACTTGTCTATTAACTTGTCTGCAATCCAATTCGATTTCAGAATTGAATTCTCATGTCTCCTCCTACAACTGTGTTTTGGCTGAAATGATCTTACTTCAAAGGATTCCTCATCCTTGCATTTTCGCCCATAAATCCTATATTTACAATGTTCATCCCTGCATATCACTACACACTTGGCAAGGTAATTCCTCTTGAACTTAACATCCTTTCCCATTTTTACATTACATTCTCTAACCGCCTCTCTAAAAACCTGTATCGACGGGAATTTTTTACCAACCACAAACTTTGGATTACCCATGTCAGTCAGATGGAACTCAGACCGCTTTGTCACATGTTTTCTCCGACTCTGGGAGGCTACCTCGTACTCCTTGTCACTCTTGGGAGGAGATGTAAGAATGTCACTGCGTGCCATGTCTGAGTTGGCATCATCATCATCATCAGACCCACTGTCAACACCTTCCTCTTCACTCTTATCACCCTCTTCACCCTCTTCACTCTCTTCACCCTCTTCACCCTCTTCACCCTCCCTACCATCATCTCTGTCTTCACTACCCTCTCTCATGCCCCCCCCAGTAGATGGCCCAGTCACATCATTATTCTCAACAAAAAGATCAGGTTCATTCACCTCATCCCAATATAGATCGTCTCGATCGATCCTAGAACAACCCCCTTCGTCATCCCCATAATCATCATCATAATTCTCCTCATCATTGTCAGGAATGGACTCACTGAATGAATTTATGTACAACTCAACAATTGGTAGACTTGCGTGTGCTTCAACCATTTCACGTACATCAAAGTTGGATGTAACTAATTTCAATCTGTTACGCAGTGTACAACCCGGTAGTAAGTAATAAATTAGGTCACCAGATTGATATCCATAATTTTTTGCTATACCCTGAACGACTGAAAATGACAACTTATCATGCTCAATGGCCTCCGTGTACACATCTATATTGTTGTGAGTTTTAATGAGTACTCGCAAGCGCACGAATCGTTTGCAATATAGTGTGTGCAAGTGCGAGGTCAAATCCACAGGGAAATGGTTAAAATTTAGTGTCTTGTCTAATCAATTTTATTTTAACCTAGTTCCAAAGGTTTGAGGGTTGAAAAAAAGAACAAAAACACTTAGCAAAGAGATGAAGTGAAATATGCAAATAAAAAGGAACTAAGGCTAAGGAATCTACCAAACTAAATCCAACAACTCACACTCTTAGTTTCCACTTGAACACCCAAAGAATATTAAGCTTTGGATGTCATTCAAATTTCTTAACCACAAACTCTAGAACCATTAAATGAATCCAACTCAAAGATAAATCACAAAGAGTACCCATTTGAAATCAAATCATCCAATGTATCCATTCAGTAAACAAATCACAATGGATATCATCATTCAAACCGATAAAACAATGTATCCATCGGTTGAAACACATTAAATGTCCTATATCTACCACCAACCACATTCATTGCAAAAAATAAAGCATTAAATGAATGGAATTTGAACAACAAATATGATATATCATTAAAAGTGCAAGTAGTATAACAAGAGTGTGAGTGTCATCAATGGAAAGGTTTCATCCTCAACCTTAGTTGAGGTTACTAGCCTTCCATGACTAAGAACACCACAAGAAAATGAAGAACAGACATGAAAATAGAAGAAAAGCTTTACAAAGACAAATGTCTAAAGAAAAGAGGTACTGACATCAACTACAAAATGCACGAAATTAATCCTAGCTACTGCTCTCTGAACTCTCTCAACAAGGAGGCATGGCTATGGCTTTTATAGAAGGAAATTAAGGCTAGAAACCCATGTAAAATGACTCCTCTAACCCCCTCTAGGGTTCCTCTCTTGCTAGAGACAACCAAGGTCATGAAACCAACGTGTTCTGCTAAGAAAATCAGAGAGAGAACTGCTTTTTGTCATGGAGAAGCTCCTGATTGGGTGTTCTGGCGCGCTTCTGCAAAAGTAAGTTCTGGGAAATTTCGATCGATTGACTTCGGGCAAAATTCGATCGATCGAATTTAAGTTTGATCAGAAAACCAAAGCATCAGAAAATAACAAGGCTAAAGGTCTAACTAATGTAAATCAAGAGGTCCAAATACACAATATTTGGCACTCATCATATATCACCCCCAACACAGGTATATATGAACCGTCTGTCCATATGACCTCCATAATGCACCTTAAAAACAAAGTCTCGTCTAGTCATCTTCACAAAAAAACAGAAAGTGCAAAAAATAAGTAAATAATCCAATGCAAGAAATAAGTACAAATAAATAAATAAGCAAGAAATAAGCAAACGTGCATGCTGTGCAGTGCATTATTAGTGTCATGCATGCATGCACAATGACCCATTAACCATAATAGAATATAGTGCACAAATCCGGTGCTAACCATATAGAATATAGTGCACAATGACCAACTCCCACTATGGCCCCTCATATAATAGAATATTCATCAATAGGGGACCAGACCAACTTCAAAAAGTCAGAATAACACAACAGAAGCTGCCTTTTTTTTTTTTTTTTTTTTTTTTTTTTTTTTATAAGTGAGAAGCTGCATTATTTAATAGGGGACCACATACCATTTAGACCCACTCGGACACTACACAACAAAACCAACCAGACTAAACAATCAACATCCTGTAAAGGCAGACATTAATCTACTGACCTTTTTCCCAAACATTCATGTAAAGCCAGACAATTCACTCGACATATGGCCCTACTACTAAATCAAACACTAAACAATCAACATCCCAACTAGTAAAAATGCCATATGAATTTCCCTCTTTCTAAATTTTGGCAATAATAAGTGCTGAATGTTACACATTCAAACCCCTTAATTTACATATGTTAAGCTCTTAGTTTTGTTATAATTTGATGTTTTGTGTTGTTTTTGTGTTTTCTTGTATTTTTCAGGTTTTAGAAGAAAAACCGATCAAATTCCAAGATTATAATAAAGTCAACAAACTCACTTTTGGATAGATTCAAACACCAAATCAATTTTGAATTTAAGGAAAGAGAAGTTGGCAAAAATTCGTTATCTTTGGAAAGAATCCAGAATGAGCACGTCTCAGTAATTTAATCATAACTTTCGGCTCAAGTATCAGATTGCAACAAATTTGGTAGCGTTAGAAAGTTAATAAGAAAGGAAACAAATATGTCAGAAATAGGTTTTTCCTAATTCGGACGTTTTCCATGCCAAAATCGCCCCGAAATAAAAGACCGCAAATTTGTACGAATTTTGGAATCCTTTTCCTACTTGGATAGAAATTTCAGAAAAGGAGAAGACTTGTAATTATTCTTTTTGGACTAGAAAACCTACTTAGAATTGTAATAGGAATTCTAAAGCTTCTAAAGCTTCTCTAATCCCTATAAATAAGACTCTAGCCTTTGAAGAAAGACACAGAAGCTTTGAGGAAGAATCAAAGACTACATCAAGGAGGTTCTTTCTAGTTTTTATTTTCTTCCTTTATTTATTTTCTGTATGTATATAATTTTAGTTTATATTAGTTGTAACTAATTATTTAGTTAGGGCTCGATTGAAGCCCTAATCATGTCTTTTTAAGTTTTTCAATTTGTCTTGCTACAATTTATATATTGATGCTTAACTTGATTAATTCTAGTTTCTTGAATTCCTCGCATGTTTATGTTTAGCTAGCATATTCTTGTGGTATGGATTTGTTATTTATGTCAATTTAGATGACTGAGTCCTGGGCATAATAGAGTAACGGAAGAACCCCGACACAGGTTCTTAGATTAATCAACATAAAGACAACTGGAATAGATACCATATTTCAATCTGAGTGTGTTTACCGATTTCCATAGATTTATGCTTTCTTGAAGAACAACTTAGTAGATACCATGCTAAATCCTTCAAGGAAGAAAAAAGTTAGAGTAGATACCATGCCTAACTCGTTGTTTAGGGAAATCAATAGTTTTAGGAGAAGATACCATTCCCTTGTGGCTGGTAAGCATTAAGCATCATGTTATGATTGTAGTATTGTGTATATTGCGAATCTTATTTGAGTATGATTAGCGGTGGATATCGAAGCCCTACCTTTTCTTCATAGTATTTTTAATTCAATCTTTTATCCTGTCTTATTCAATATATCGCTTTTAGGAATTTCTCTTTAAATACAATTTATACTAATCCTCGTGGGAATGATCTCGTATTTGTCTGCTATACTATTGTTTTGATCTTGTGCACTTGCGAGTAAAACGTACAAGTATTTGCCTATTTATTTAGGTAGATATTTGCACAACAAGTTTTTGGCGCCGTTGCC
The DNA here is from genome assembly GCF_958979055.1 of Alnus glutinosa. Lineage (NCBI taxonomy): Eukaryota > Viridiplantae > Streptophyta > Magnoliopsida > Fagales > Betulaceae > Alnus > Alnus glutinosa. The sequence goes on from NC_084893.1 coordinate 11,697,834, forward strand.
GGGGATTGTGTTAAATTTTGTTTTTAAAGTTTTCCTTTTATTTTAGTTATTTCTGTTTATGATAATCTAAAAAAAAAAAAAAGAAGGCTTTTTTCCTTTAATTTTTATTTTTGTTTTTGTTTTCCTTTATTTATGCTTATGTTCATGTAAAAAAATTAAAAAAAATTAAAAAAAAAAAAAACGTATTCAAAGTTGAGGACGACATGGCAGAAGTACGTGTAGAGAATCCACCCGAGCGGAAGCCAATGAAGAGTTCCTTCATACCACAAAATCCAAATCAACCCTCTTGCATTGCTTTTCAACCAAATTTGCAAAGCAATTTTGATTTGTCTCCGTTGCTCAATATGGTTCCACACTATAGAGGCACACCTACAGAGGATCCATATCTACACATTCGGGACTTCTTTGATCTTTGCAAAACTCAAAACATCCGTGGCTTAAATGCGGAAGGAATCAGGTTAATTCTCTTCCCTTTTTCCTTGAAAGATAATGCTAAGTTATGGTTGAATTCTTTGGCTGCAGGGTCTATTCACAATTGGGAGGAGTTGATCACAAAGTTCTTGAAAAGATTCTTTCCAGCCCAACGGACTAGGCAATTGAGGAGGGAGATTCAAACCTTCCAACAAAAAGATGGAGACCTATTCTTTGAGGCATGGGAACACTTCAAGGAGCTACTTCTAAAATGTCCACATCATAATCTATCTCAAGACGATCAGGTACAAGCTTTTTTTGAAGGTTTAAATTATTCTAAAAAAAGTCTTGTAGATTCAGCTTGTGGAGGCACGTTAATGGAGAAGAATAGCGAGGAGGCCATAGAACTTTTTGAGACTTTAAGCGAAAACTCCCAACAATTTTCATCCTGAGAAAGACAAGGACTCAAAGGAAAGGGCGTCTATGAAGTAAATGTCAATAATGGCGTTCAAACTCAGATGGCTACCATGGAGAGGAAACTGGACATGCTAGTAAAAGCCATGACTACTCATCACATCTCTCCCATTCAACAGATTGCTCAAGTTGAGGTATGTGCCATATGTTCTCATTCTGACCACACCACTGAGACTTGCCCCATGCTTTCATTTACAGATCAAGAGCAAGCAAATTATGTGAGCCAAAATAATTATCCTCCAAAGAACAATCCATACTCCAACACATACAATGCAGGGTGGCGAAACCATCCCAATTTTTCATGGAGTAACAATCAGAATGTGCAGAATCTACAAAGGCAGCAAAGAAATTTCCAGCAAGGATATAACTATCAAGCTCCACCACAAGCGGTCCAACCAAATCCAAAGCCAAAGAAGAATGACCTCGAAAGTGCTCTACTCCAATATATGACTATACAACAACAGAGCAATACTCAGACCAGTCAAGCTATCCAAAGATTGGAAACACAAGTGGGGGAGTTGGCCAAAGAGTTAAGTGAGAGAAAAAGGGGCGAATTCACAATAGAAGCTGACTATGAACAAATCATCAACCACCTCAAAAGAGAAAGAGAAGAAGAGCTTCAAAGTCAGTTGGTGGCTAATCCTAGTGGATATTACGTGGAGGATTGGAGTTATTCCTATCATGAGCAAGCTATCACAACATTGATGAGTGAAGAAGTGGTTGAAAATCATAAGGAAGAGGGGAAGGAGGAGCGAATTGAGGTCACACATGATCTACAATGGGAAAAAGGCAAGAAAGTGAGCACTGAGGCTTCTTCAACATTAACTCCTATTCCCGAATTACCAAGATGCCATGAGAGTAGTCTGCTAGGACCATTAGACGAGCAAACTGAGGTCATCAAAATAGAAAAACTCTATGAGTATTCTCCTCATAGTATTTCAGTTCATGATTCCCTTCCGGATGAGAAATTGTTTGAGAATTCTCAGATTGATTTACCCCGATCTGTGAAAATTAGGATCTACCTTTTTGTAGGTAGAATTCATTCTCTATGGTCCAAGAGAAGAAAAGATTGGTGCTTCAAGTTTAAACTCAAAAGCTACTACCAAAAACGCTCGAGCAGTCTAGGAGCTCAAGCGCATCTGCCCAGATTAGTGGTATTGAGGCCACTGCATGCACTACAAATCCATATCCTTTAAAGAATTCTGGTTTTGTTTTTAATTATTGTTCATTTTATTTTGGTTAATTTGAGTTTTATTGTGGTTAATTTTAGTTTCTATTTTTATTTTATTTTTATTTTTTTAGTTTTCCTTTCCTTGGTTTTGTTTTTCTAGTTTTGTTTTTCAGGAACAAGTGTTTTTGCATTCAAGTTTGGGGGTATGCTACGAGCCATACCTAGTCCAACCAATTTTCTCATCTCCCGGGTATGATCTTTCCATTCTATCTACACATTGAGGACAATGTGTAATTTAAGTTTGGGGGTATGGGACACACACACACTTTTTGTTAAAAAAAAAAAAAAATGAAATTGCATGTTCATGTTATTTTTAAGACTTTGGTTGATCTAAAAATTGTGATTTAAATTTCATTGGTGAGCTTAGAATGTTGAACACATGATCATTTGAAATTGATGCTAAAGTCCTACTACTTACTTTTGGCATCTAAGGATTCATTTGTTTCAATCTAAACTATCACAAGCACATTAGCATATAATTTTTGAGGTATGATATATAAACCTGATTGTGTATTTTTCAATGTCTTAAGTGAAGCTGGGCGACTTGTTAAATGGATACCTTGGCGTATTTATAACAATAATAATAATAAAAACCATTTTTGAAGCTTTCACCGAGTAACTGGACTTCTTGCCTCATTAAGCAGTGAATGTTCGCGTCAAAAAGTGAGAAATTCAGATTGGTTAAAGTCATGACTAGTTTAGTTCTGTAGCCTTTTTGACTCGAGTTAGTAAGCTCTTAGGGGTGTTTCAACACTTAATGCCTTAAAACCATCTGGTTTGGGAGCATTAGTCTAACACTCGTTACATGGGTCAATTAGAAAGCTTAAGAGAACTAAGCATTGCACAGTCTGGGAAAAAAAATATAATAAAAAAATAAAAAATAAAATAAAAAGTAAAAAATAAAAAATAAAAAATAAAAAAATAAAGCTCTTGCTATTATGCCTTGGTTATTCAATTTGATGGGGATCCCAGTGAATTTTGAGATATTGAATCATTGCACATTGGAATCAATTTGAAGCCTCATGATTATGTGTTAGTTCACCTTACACTGAATTGAACTTATGATGCCTGAGCTTGTCGTTTGTAAGTGGTTAGACTTTGGAATTCTATTTTATATTGAAGATGGAGTTTATCTTTCTAAGCTTGCTAATGAATGAGAATCATAATTTTGGTGACACTTAACTCTTTGGAATAAACATGAATTTTGGCATAATGTTTGTGGGTATTATTCATGGCAAACCCTCACGAAACTTCACTCGTCCACTAGGGAGTCCTAGGGGTTTAAAAGGCTTATTGCATACGCTAAATGCAATCGTGTTTCCCGCGACAGAGGAGGTAGAGTAGTGATTGTTTTAGTTTTCATTTTATTTTCAATTCTGCATTGCTAGGGGACTAGCAACATGTAAGTTTGGGGGTTTGATAAGTGCTGAATGTTACACATTCAAGCCACTTAATTTACATATGTTAAGCTCTTAGTTTTGTTATAATTTGATGTTTTGTGTTGTTTTTGTGTTTTCTTGTATTTTTCAGGTTTTAGAAGAAAAACTGATCAAATTCTAAGATTATAATGAAGTCAGCAAACTCACTTTTGGATAGATTCAAACTCCAAATCAATTTTGAATTTAAGGAAAGAGAAGTTGGCAAAAATTCGTTATCTTTGGAAAGAATCCAGAATGAGTACGTCTCAGTAATTTAATCATAACTTTTGGCTCAAGTATCAGATTGCAACAACATTGGTAGCGTTAAAAATCTAATAAAAAAGGCAACAAATATGTCAGAAATAGGTTTTTCCTAATTCGGACGTTTTCCATGCCAAAATCGCCCCGAAATAAAAGACCGCAAATCTGTACGAATTTTGGAATCCTTTTCCTACTTGGATAGAAATTTCAGAAAAGGAGAAGACTTGTAATTATTATTTTTGGACTAGAAAACCTACTTAGAATTGTAATAGGAATTCTAGAGCTTCTAAAGCTTCTCTAATCCCTATAAATAGGACTCTAGCCTTTGAAGAAAGACACAGAAGCTTTGAGGAAGAATCAAAGACTACATCAAGGAGGTTCTTTCTAGTTTTTATTTTCTTCCTTTATTTATTTTCTGTATGTATATAATTTTAGTTTATATTAGTTGTAACTTATACTTTAGTTAGGGCTCGATTGAAGCCCTAATCATATCTTTTTAAGTTTTTCAATTTGCCTTGCTACAATTTATATATTGATACTTAACTTGATTAATTCTAGTTTCTTGAATTCCTCGCATGTTTATGTTTAGCTACCATATTCTTGTTGTATAGATTTGTTATTTATGTCAATTTGGATGACCGAATCCCAGGCATAATAGAGTAACGGAAGAACCCCGACACAGGTTCTTGGATTAATCAACATAAAGACAACTGGAATAGATACCATATTTCAATCTGAGTGTGTTTACCGATTTCCATAGATTTATGCTTTCTTGAAGAACAACTTAGTAGATACCATGCTAAATCCTTCAAGGAAGAAAAGAGTTAGAGTAGATACCATGCCTAACTCGTTGTTTAGGGAAATCAATAGTTTTAGGAGAAGATACCATTCCCTTGTGGCTGGTAAGCATTAAGCATCATGTTATGATTGTAGTATTGTGTATATTGCGAATCTTATTTGAGTATGATTAGCGGTGGATATCGAAGCCCTACCTTTTCTTCATAGTATTTTTAATTCAATATTTTATCCTGTCTTATTCAACATATCGCTTTTAGGAATTTCTCTTTAAATACAATTTATACTAATCCTCGTGGGAATGATCTCGTATTTGCCTGCTATACTATTGTTTTGATCTTGTGCACTTGCGAGTAATACGTACAAGTATTTGCCTATTTATTTAAGTAGATATTTGCACAACAGGCAACAATCATGAAGATTCAGTACCCTATATAAAAATACCCAAAACAAGAATCACGTAGAGATAAAAAATGGCTACATTGTCTATATTACCTCTAGTGTCCGAAAAACCCAACTCCAAAATGCAGAGCAACACGTAGATCAGCACACCTCTAGCAAGGCAAGGCAACTCCGGCAACCACGTCCAGCGACGCACCTCTAGCAACCCACGTCCGGCGACGCAGTGCCAAGGTCCGAGCAACGTAACTCCCGTGAACCCCGGACGCCCGCGAGCTTTAGATCCAAGCCTTTGATTCGGCCCTACCCCAAAACCGAAGCCCGGCTGATCGACACCTCTATGAACTCGGTCGACTGGTTCTACCTCCGCCTGGCCTGATTGCAAACCTGTAGAAGCTGGAAAATATTCGACTAACCCTAAAATAAGACAAGTCAGTGTTCAATAATAAGACAAGTCAGTTTTCAATATGGTGAAAAAGTGGCAAAATTGTAATATTTTGCCACTTTTCACCTCATACGTGTGTTTAAGGCAAGCAGGGCATTTTCGTAAATCCGGATTTGTACAGAGGGGCAATTTCGGGCTTTTGGGGCTAAAAATATCACGTGCACGGCAGTTGACTTGTTTCCATCCAATTTGATGACTTAAACTGACAGAGGGGGCCAAAAAATGAGAGGTTGGTAGTTTGGGGGGTCGGAGTGCAAGGGTTGGTAGTTCCGGGTGCCATCGAGAGAAAGGGTGGTAGTTTGGGGGGCTAATATATATTTTTCTCTTAAATTTAATTGGAGCTGAATAGAATCATTGTTGTTCTCCATAATCTTATGTAACTACAACTATATTTTTTATGCAATTAAAATATGAAATAAAAATTATATATATTTATAAACAATTAAATATAAAAATAATTATAGAAAAGAGCAATCCAAATATATATATATAAAAAAAACATTTAATTTAAAAGAACAATCTAAATATAAAAACATAACCAATATAAATTTTTTATTATTGTAGTACCCATAATATTAATTGGATTAAGTAGGTCTTAATTGAAAATTAAGATTTTTTTTACTTTCTCCGTTAACTGAACGTTGACTGAGATTTACAAAGGATCAAAGTTCCCATTGCGAACGATCGAGGACTTGTTGTACTATGTGTCAGAAGGTACATCCCACACCGTTGACATATACGACAAATAGTACACGAACATTTGAGGACCATACAACAAATGTTCACAATAGTACACAAACATTCGAGATTGCGTACCGAACGTTCAACAAGTGGCAAGTTAGCTCATTCTTATCATTTACAATTTCTCCCTTATAAATATCTCACCACCTTTTTGTTTTATTCTGTGTAATCTGGCACTTTGAGCCCCATTACTATAGTAAGAGTGTGAGAGATGCTTCGATGTGAGGAAGACATTTCGCTGTAACGAGGTAATGCTCTTAATTAGTTCAAGCTTGTTCTTTTGTAGCCATTATGTTGTCGATTTATCTTTCTAGTTGTTTAATCTTCTAGTCGTTATTATGGACTTAATACTAGCTTGATAATAGGTTTAGTATTTTGATGATTTAATACATTGTGATTCTAGCATGATGTATGGCTTAGAACCATGTTAGAGTATTACTAAGATCCTAGGTTAGATTAGTTTTGGTTCTTGCCAGGAACGAATGTTTGATCCCCTGGCCAAACGTTCCATCCTCGTTTACCGAACATTCGTGGTTCAGGCAAAATACCTACTTTGAACTTATTAGAGCATAGAATCAGTTTTAGTTCAGGAGTAGGACTGATGATAGGTTTTTTTCATATTTCGAGGTTGTGGAGCCTAAAAAGGACTTTGTGGAGGAGTCATATGATACAATTGAGTAAAAACTCACATGGATATACTTGTATGCTTAAATGCTTTAATGGGATCATGGTTACAGATGTTATTAGCAACGTGGGACACTCAAGGCCGGACTCGGTCGGGCTCTTAATGATGGACGGTAGCGTACATATTCGGGACACTAATGTTGTATTACAGGTCCTTCGGGATAGCGCCAACCTTGCCTGGAATGAGTTAATATCTTGGGTAGACCATATGAAGTTAAACTATGACATGATCTCTTATTACAACATATATTATATATATACTGCATCCATGATGACATTGTCAAATGATAAAATGTAACATTGCGTATATGATTTATAAATAACTGAGCTCACTACATAATAACCTATCACCATGTTTATTATTACTCACTAAGTCGTGAGGGGTCAGTACAGTGCCTTACTGCCTTGTCACTTGTCAGTTTCAACTTTCAAAAAAAGCCATGCCTTGTTAAAGTAGGCACAACATTTTATTTTTTATTTTTTTAAAAAAAAAATTAATTTTTTAATTTTATTTTAGGCAAAGAATTAAATGTGCCTCACTACCTTGTTAATTAAACGATGCATTTTGAAGAAAGAGAGAGAGAGAGAGAGAGAGAGAGAAAAGGCTTGCATCATCTTCAACCTTCGTCTCTTCTTCAACTTTTGTAATTTTTTTTTAACCTAATTACAGAAACACCTTGAATAGTGACAACAAAAGAAAATCACAGTGGAGGGAGAAAATCACAGTGGAGGGTGAGCGAGTTGCTAAGGGTGGGCAACTGGAACATATGTATAAAAAAATTTTATGGATAATTGAACCATTGGTCTCTAGAGTTGACCTAAATTACGAATCACTTCCTGTGGTATAAAAAATTATTGTAAGGTCCTTGTAGTAAACTAAAATTACGAATTACTCCCTGAAGTTGTTTTTCGTCTACAAAGTTAACAGAAACTGTTAGGTTGCCACGTCAGACCAATAAAAATGCAACACGTGTCACTTTTAATAAAAAAATATTAATATATTAAAAATTAAAAACCTAATTTTATTATTTTTTTTTTAAAAAAAAAAAAATTAGGTTTTGAAAGTTGAGAGCGGTATTTGACCCCTCTCGACCCCTTCTCGCTCTGCCCCGGACAATTCACTACATGTTTTTTTTATCATACGATCTTGGTGACATCTCCCATGCCATCATATATATATATGATTGACCAATGACCAAGGCAGAACTAAAATTTTAAGAGAGGGAAGATAGAACTAAAAATAAAATAAAATTTTTGAGGTAACATTAATTTCATTAAATTACCTTTTTTCTTTTTTTAATTTTACAACATTTTTTAAATTTTGGAGGCCCAAACCTTCCTAAAGCAAGGGGTAGTTTCGCAGTTCAACTTGACACTCCAAATTTATTGTTATCGCCATGAGAGCTATTCTTCATTTAAAAATATATTAGAAGTACACAATTTTTTTGTTTAAATGTTTTACTTTACTCTTTTTACACACGCTTTTTTAATATATAATGGAACGTATCCCGTGCATTGTGCAAGTTACTTTTATTTTTATTTTTGACATGTCTATACATGAGGGGAAGGGAAAAGGAAGGATTCGAACTAATGATCTCCACTTCATAAGGCGTGGTTTCCAGTCGATTGAACTATCCCTTTAAGACAGCGTTGCGCAAGTTATTGGCTCAATGTGGTTGTTATTCATTTTGATGGATAACGTGGAAAATTGAAGGATTTCAGGTTGATTTCGGCCACGCATGTCCTCTTCCGCAAAAAAAAAAAAAAAAAAAAAAAAAAAAAAAAAAAAAAAAAACCTTAATGGTGTGTTTGGATATTGAATTTTTGAAATCAGAATTGAATTTTTATTCTCTTTACGAATTTCTAGGCAAATAGAGTTTAGAGTTTTTTTTGAAATTGTGTTTGGGTGTTGAATTTTTGAGATTGAAAAGTAGTGTTTTTTAATAGTAGAAAATGATTAGAAATGATTGGAAGTATGAAAAGTTGTATATAATGATTGGTGTTATGAAAAGTAGTATGGAATTATGATTAAAATAAATATAATAATTAAAAAATGACTATTAAAAGGAAAATTTCATACTTAATTAAAATTAATTATAAAATTTAAAAAATAATAAAATTGCAACCCACGTGCAGCCCAGACCAAGAGAACATGCTGCTGGCTGTTGATTCCCTGCAGTTCGAGAAGGCCCAGTCCTCATCTTCACTGTCCATTTCTTGGTTTCCCATTTTGCCCCTAATCATTTTGTATTCCCTGTTGGTCTAGGAGATCGATGCTATGTGGATTTATGCCCAAATAAAACTATTTTTGCTTTTAATTTTAATTACATTGCTTTTTTCAATCTAAAAAAAATACCGCATTTTTTGTTTAATATAAATTAATTTACTTTTTAAAATCCAAGAAGAATACCTCTTTTTCTTCTATTTTTACTATAAATTAATTTTCGCAAAATATCATTTAAAAACCGAAATTAATGTCATTTAACTTAAATTAATTTGGGTAAGATAAATCTAAGACAAATGCACACATATAATAATGTAAAATAAAGAAAGAAAAAACATACATAAATCTATGGAAAGAAAAAAAAAAAACCACGCAGGTCAATTCCGAACAAAGCTTGGCAGCCAGTCAAATGCATAGCTCCATTACAGTTCACGAACGGTACTGAAAATAAAACAGTTCAAGTAGCAATCTCTAGAAATATCCGACATATATTATACAATAAACTGAGTCCGGTAGAAGCAACAGAGATGCATAATAAACAATGGTTTCACATCCCACCCGCAGTACAAACAAAACCAAACCACTTCAGGCAAACATGACAACCAACAAAAACAATATCCCTAAGAAACACAAGATGCAAATCTCTGTAATACCACAACATCGCATAATGCCCCCGACGGTCCACGGCATGCCCGACGCGCTGCCCTGAGCACGTAAACCCACAGAGTCGTCATCATGTACCGCTTCTGGCAAATTTTGCATTAACTCATCTTCCCAATAAAAACCTCCGGGATGATTCTACAATAACACATTAAAACAGAATGAGACTGCCATTGTTAAATACAACAAATGTGTCAAGAATCAAAAGACATAAAAATGTGGCTTCAATGTGAGACCTGCGATTGCTTATGAGTTCATACCTTGCCTAGGGGACACTTGTAAAAGCGTCTCATATAGTTTCTTTTTGTTCTTGAAATGAGGAGTGTCATGGGTCCAGCACCACATGTACAATTCACCTTAACGTTCATATCTACTTGGTAATGCAGCATAGAACAACAAACTTCTCATGTACAGGTAGACTATTTGACATAACAAAATATGAAATTCGAATGACCCACACAAACAACATACATATTAGTCAATTTCACATATTTGTCTTACATTGAAAAGTCTTATCAACCATAAAACAATCTCAACCATATCAAAATGCACGGGCATTATAAAAAATATTACTTCAACATTATAATTGCCATTTTTTTAATTATCTCCATCTTCGTTTCCATGTGCATTATCCCACATTACTTGTGCAATGCCTTCTCTAAAATTGGCCATTTCAATACCAGCTTCAAATGAGAAGTCATACTGTCCTGAATGTGAGGGGCCTGCCTCATCATCATTGCCATATGCATAAGGTTGCTCATTCATCCCTGGTTCTGCTGCATCAGTGCCGTTGAATATTTGATCATTTGGATTATGTGTCCCGATGAAGTTGTGCAGTGTACAGCATGCCATTATAATGCCAGGTTGACGTGGCAATAAGTACTTATGCAATTCGTATAAAATACGCCATCTCCTCTTCAATCTGGAGAAGCAATTCTCAATAATCATTCGTAGTGAGGAGTGTCTGAAATTAAACAGTTTCTTGTATCCACGGGGTAGAGGCCTATTACGAAAATGGGAGAGATGATACCTCTCCCCTTTATAAGGAGGCAAGAAACCTTGCATGCATGAGTATGCAGAATCAGCCACATAATAGTGCCCTTCATAAATAAAATACCCAAAGTTTATTTAAGAGCATGAAAATCTATGATGGATAGAAAATTACGCAATTGTATGCAACGTACTAACCATCTATAGGCCACTCAAAGCCTTGGTCAGTTGTAACAGCATCCTTAAAAATGCGGCCATCGTTCGCGGTTCCCTCCCAGCCAACGTACACGAACATGAATAACATATCAAAATTGCATATTGCCATAATGTTATGTGTGCACTCATTTTTGTGGCCACCAAAGAGGCGTTGGTGCTTTGTGCCTTTATGTGTGTGCCATCGACTGCACCAATACAATCCTGTAATAATTTTCAAACAAAAATAAACTTAAAAATGTACATTGTTTTACAAGTTTTGAACAGTGGCATTGATAGAGCCGATGTGTCATAAATGAACAACACTCACCTTGAACCAAGGATAATATTTAGGATTATCGCGTACATGTGGGTACACCCTAGTCCTGTGTCTCACTTTGATGTAGACCTTGGCCAGATAGCCTATTGCTCTCAACACCTTATTATAATGTCGGTTTATTGTCTCCGTGGAGTGTTGAAAGTGATCTGCAGCGATCCGCTGCCCTTGGCAGTGCCCAGTAAGCAAAAGAAATATAGTGACACTTTCCTCAACATCAAGGTTCCTTGTACTTTCTATGAACTGGCGCTCCCTCAACTCAAAACACAAAGATATAAAATCCGGTGGCTCCATACAAAACATTTGAAAACACGGCACTGGGTGACCGTTCAACATGTATGTTATGTACATGGCCCATCGTAATGGCAAGTTGCGTTGCGGCATTTTGGTGTTTTCATTGTCGTCTAATGAGTCAATCGCACTCACTAAAAATAAAATCTGATCATCAAGTTCCTCGTCTCTATCTTCATTCACAGGTACAAAAGGGAGGTTAGATCCATCCATCCTACTAATAGAGACTTAGTTCAATACAGTTTAAAATAATTTGGTGAATAATACCATCTAACACATTCAACACTTAATTATTGTTACATATACACGTAGTAAAACACATTGCACCAATTAAACTTATCTCAAAGCTAATAGCTAAAATACATTAAACTAACATAAAATAACTTGTCTCATAGCTAATAGCTAAAATACATTAAACTAACATAAAATAACACATTCCACCAATTAACTCAGATTGTCAGTCCAGGGGCTTGACCTTTGATAGCCAAAGCAATCTGTGTTCTTTGTTCCAACGGAGAAACAAGTTTTCAAGTTTTTCATCTAGTAGGGCAATTGATGTAGCCACGTAAGTATCGAGTGTAATTTCAGCCTACAACTCATTAAGCACGGCGATTGCTTGGTTTATTGGAGGTGCAGATTTGCCAGTGCTTAATTGTTGTGTCGAACTCAAGTCCTGCTGAGTCTGCTGCTGTAAGGATTCTCTTCTTGCCTTCGCTAGCTCCCTCACCTCATCGTACATAGCCTGCTTCGAAGCTTTTACCATGGCTTTTGTTTCCCTGGAGGATTTTTTACCTGAGGATCCTTTCCCTGAAGATCCCATGCTCACGCCCAATCCGATACCGCGTGCCAGGGCATTTCCCCTACCCCTTGTATCCTTCACCATTGGCTCTTTCCCACTACGGCGACCTCTAACAAACGAAGGTCCACCAGTCTCCTCATCATGTGGACTGCCAAGGTCAACAAATGTGGGTGACGGATAACCTTCAGGTTGACCTCTACGACCTACCCCACCATCGTACACGTGTATGCCTTCTGTCTGCATACGGTCCATAAGATGTGCTTCCTCATCGGTGTCAGGCGGGGATTGTGCGGAGGACCGACAGAGAATGCCAGTTGCTGTGGACCGATCGAATATGATCCCGAGTTCCTCGTAGTTACGGCACCCTCTTGCTTTGAAGCGAGAAATTTTCGGATCCACCTACGGAAACCAGAAAAAATTATTATTCCCCAAATAATATATAAGAGTGATCATACCAAGCTAGTTTGGAATAGAGCATATCATCTTCACACGCTCCCATTGCGTCGGGGTCCCACAAACTGTGTTTAATATTGGATCCCAGCCAAAGCCAGTTTTATGATTTAACAGACCAGAAAAGTCTTTGTAGTCTTTTCGCAACGTTCCATACTTCGATGATAGCTGGCTAGGAGTCTAGACTTTACTCGCCCTTGGATTCAAAACATTGGTTAGCTCCACCCACAATGCAGGGTTCACGGTCCCTCGGATGATGGAACCATTGTGCACACATTAGACTAAAAGTTGGACCAAAAGGTCCTCATCCTCTTGACATTGAGTCTCGTTTTCTCTAATATAGTAAGGAAAAGTATGGCTATTATAAAAGTATAGTAATGGCTTACGGAAAAAACTTCAACCATGCAAAACCAACAAAAAAGTTCACATATTTTTACATAACCCCCTCGAACTAACACCTCGTTTTCTATGTCTCCCAAAGGACCCAAACTACCAATTGCATCAATCTTCTCCCTTAAACTACTAAAAAATGTCCCTACTAATGACAAAGTTACCCCTAATTTTATATATTTAAAAAAACATATAAACTAACATAAACGTATTAAAACAATAAAAGTAATAGAAAAGAAAAGAAAAAAAGTGAAAAGGAATCTTAATAAAAGAAATCCAATTAAAGGCACATGTCTTTAACATATAACTGAAATTTGTATTTTAATTTAAATAGGGAAAAAATAGTATTTTAATTAAAATAGAAATTTACACTTTATCATTAAGTTTAGCTACTTATTACTGAAAATGCATATGTGAAAAATACTTTTTTTTTTCTTTTTTCTTTTTATTAATAACTTGTAATTCTCCCTTACTCTATTAATTAATAAAAAGTAGAAGAAGTCGTTCTACATTTAATAGTATACATTATACATGATATATTTTCCAGATTTTATAGAAAACCAGATGAGTTTTTTACTTTGAACAACTCACAACTACTTATAAGTGAACACGCATTTATATAAAACAGATAAAGAAAAAGGTTGTGCGTAATACCTTTCGAATATGATTAGAACTAATCGCTCCTAATAAATTGTGCTTCCCGCTTCTCGTTAGATAAGGTTGTACACCATGTAAATTCAATTAGTTCAACATTGTGACACATGAGTTCAATATTAAAATATTGTTTTTAAAAAATAAAAATAAAATAAAAAAAATAAAAAAATAAAAAAAAAAAACACATCGCTAGGAAATTGCATTTGCCAAAAAGTCATTGATTTGAAAACGTACAAAACTACATTTTAAAATTGCAGGTATGAGATACTTATTTGAAAGTGCAAAATTGGACGAATAATATACCAGTACATAATCTGTTTGAATTGGACAAATTATAGTATATATATTCCATTTGTTTGATCAGTTTTGACATATAAATATAACTAGTGGCAAAAAACTATTCTAGCAAACTAATAAAATTAATGAAAATTAATCTTCATCCGGGTAAAGTGCATTTTTATAATATAATAAAATTGAAAAAGTATATTTACAAAAGCATGTCTCTAATATGATCCGAAATAAATATTGTTTCTATTTTAAATTATAATAACTATGCCGGTTTATTATCTGCTACATACTAATGACACGTGGTATTCTACTCTCAACGAAGATGGAAAATACACGGGGATTGACTTCTGATTTTTTTTCATTTAAAAACTAGTTTCATATTCTACATTTAATAGTATAATACATTATATATTTCTCAGATTTAATAGAAAACCGGTCGAGTTTTTGAATAAAATTACAAAATTTTGTAAAACAATTTCGAGCAGATTGTTGCATTTCCAAAACCTAAAAAAAGAGCAAATTTTTTTTTCGTTCCCGTTTTTCATCTTGATGTGAAATATTTGTTATTAATAAATCAATCCAATTCTTTCTTTCGTTAAAAATTGATAAACAAAACTTATTTTGCAAAACCAATAGCTCGACGAAAATGAGCTCAAGATAAATATATATATTGCATTCAAACAGAAAGAACACCATTCAATAGAACATTCAAACAGAAATTACAAAAAGGAAAAACATTCAAACGGAAATAATTGTAAAGGAATTAAATAGACCATGATAATAAAAACCCAATAACTATCCATTAAAACTCATTGGCAGTGCTCTTGGGCAACATTACAAACAACTAATAATTAAAAAAAAAAAAAGGAACAACATACTAATCTCAAATTTATAAAACTAATCCTCCAAGACCGTGTTCTGGGACTGACCATGTGGATTGGCTTCACCGGAGGAACTGGGTACCACGAGGAGTTGGAACCACTGGATGAAGAAGGTAATTCCGAGTGAAGAGCATTCTCCGATGTCATGGATGGATTCTGCCTTTCCAATGCTCCAAGTTATAGGCAGTGCACGACACTGTGCGAGGCCTCAAATCAGCCTCAAATTAGTCTTAGGATACTCAGAACACGCTGCCCTAAAAACGGTAGGTTAAGGTTAGTAATAAGAAGTAAAAGCCATTGAAGGAAAAAACTTAAAAAAAATACATACCGATCAAACTCTTGTTCAAGATCTAATGGGGAAGAAATGCGGGATATTGCGCTTTGTGAGGACAACGGCCGTAAGGAGGTGATGTATGCCTGAAAAGCACCCTGACACGCTGCTACCTGGCAATGGCTTGTTGAGGAGAGTCGTCCTCACACAGTGTAGGAGTAAAATGAGGGAAATTATTTTTGGGAAGACAGTATGAATTGACTAGGTTTGGGTGTAATGCACGGGTATTCCGAAAAACAGTATGAATGGACTATGGAAATTCAAGATTGATCTAACGGTTGGGAAGTTAGTAAAAAAATGTGGCCTATCGTGAACTAATCAAAGCCATAATGCCATCTGATGCATCGGGGGTGGAAAAAGCTGAAGAGACATGCATACACGTATACCGTTGAAATGCGGAGTTATAGGGTGTGGGCACTCGGACGGAGTACCTAAAAAATAGACGTTTCAAATGATATCTTATCCACCTTATACGAATCCAAGGGCTAGTAATCACCCGAACCTAAAAACACGGTGTAAATATTTTACACCCAGTCCAATTTGCTACCTTCACACGTCTGACAGCTTTTAATTTTTTTTTTTTTTTGTTTTATTCAAACCTTGTTTCAAGAGACAAAGCGGGAGTGATTGGGTGTGGGCGTGCAAGTATCGGTACATAGCGAGTTGACGGCACATATGAGATTTGATTTACAAGGTATTTCATCCAATGGCTATTAATGGGGCATATTTACAAGGACGGTGTTTATCAATTACACCGAAGACCAACCTGCGGCATATTAGCCTGTACGCGTGGATCCACTTTGTCCTGGAGTTGCGTCTAGTTTTGTTGAGGCAATAATGGGCATTGTAATTCGAGATTCATGTCTAAAAAATTCTTGAATTCGGGCTTTTACTCTGGTTAATTGTGGGTTGCTGGGTTTTGAAAAAAAAACCTGAAAAGAATCAAGATTCTTTTTGGTATCCAAACAAACCATAATAAGAGATTCTTCTACATACCTGAACACAAGATTGACCACATCTATTTGCAATTTGGGGACACGATTTCAACACAATTAAAGCACTGGAATATGGACAATTCAAAAAATCAAAACCATGCTCGATCATCACTACAAAAAAAAAGATCATTAGCGGCGACTTTTTGTCGCCGCTAAAAGTCTTTTTGTCGCCACTATTGATCAATAGCGGCGACATGTGGCCGCTAATGCAGTCGCTGCATATACTCCACCTCTAAAGATCAATAGCGGCGACATATAGAGTCGCCGCTAATGTTCGCTCAATAGCGGCAACAAATGTCGCCGCTAATAATATTTTTTGGCGCCGCAAAAAAATTATAGAATGGAGGTCATTGTCGCCGCTAATGATCTATCATTAGCGGCGACACCAAATGTGGCCGCTAATGTGCTATCATTAGCGGCGACATACGGGTCGCCGCTAATGATATGAAAAAAAATTAAAAAAACATTATTAGCGGCGACAAATGGGTCGCCGCTAATTATATGAAAAAAAAAAAAAAAAAAAAAAAAAAAAAAAAAATTATTAGCGGCGACATACGGGTCGCCGCTAATGATAATAAAAAAAAAAGAAAAAAAAAGAAAAAAAAGAGAAACCCATCAAAAAGACCCAGGACTGCAAATGACTTCATAATAAGCAAAGAAACATGAAAAATTACCAAACAAAGTCCTAATTTTTACTTGTTACTATTCTTGTAATCAACATTAACATTCAAATTAACACAGAATCCAACAAAAAAAAGCCAAAAAAAAAAAATGCATTAAGCATGCAAATACAAAAGAAAGGGCCAAAAAAAAAAAAAATGCATTAAGCATGCAAATACAAAAGAAAGACCCAGGACGTGGGTCTCTTGAGAGGACTGCGAATGACTTCATAATAAGCAAAGAAACATGAAAAATTATCAAACAAAGTCCTAATTTTTACTTGTTACTATTCTTATAATCAACATTCACATTCAAATTAACACAGAATCCAACAAAAAAAGCCAAAAAAAAAAAAATGCATTAAGCATGCAAATACAAAAGAAAGGGCAAAAAAAAAAATGCATTAAGCATTCAAAATACAAAAAAAAAAAGACCCAGAACGTGGGTCTCTTGAGAGACCCACGGCTGGATCTCTCAAGAGACCCACGGCTGGATCTCTCAAGAGACCCTGCTGTGGGTCTCTTGAGAGACCCAGGATGTGGGTCTCTTGAGAGACCCACGGCAGGGTCTCTCAAAGAGACCCACATCCTGGGTCTCTTGAGAGACCCACGGCTGGGTCTCTTGAGAGACCCAGGGACGTGGGTCTCTTGAGATGCACAATGGTGGTCGTCGGGAGAGAGAGAAGAAGAAGAGAGAAGAAGAACAAGAAAGAAGAAAGAAAGAGAGAAAAGAAAACCATGGAGAGCTATGGAGAGATGAGAGACGGATCAGATAGAAAGAGTAAAGAAAGAGATATTCTGTCTCTAGAGATTAAGAGAGATGAGATACTTATGAGTGTGTGAAAAGGAGAAAAAAACAAAAAATTTAAAACTTTGCATTTTGTTTTGGCTGTGCGCGCGGGACGCGAAAATTTCGTGTCCCGCGCACTGTACTCCAAAATTTAGAACCAATTTTTAAGAAAAATAAATTTAAAAATAATCTAAAAATAAAATAAAAAATATATATTTTAAAAAACAAATTAAAGAAAAAAAAATAAAATAAAAAAACATTTTTGTTTAAAAAAAATTAAAATTCAAAAAATTTGAAATTTTTTTGCTGCAGGACCCCAAAATTTAGAGTCGTTTTCTTCCAAAATGGCTCCAATCACTTATAAATTCAAAAATAATATATATATATATATATATATATATATATATATATATATATATATATATATATATATATATATTAAAAAATAATTAAACAAATTTTTGTTTAAAAAAAATAGAAAATTAAAAAAAATTAAAACCAGTTTTTATTTATTTATTTATTTATAATTTTTTGTTATTTTCTATTTTTCTTAATTTTAATAATTTTATCAATGGTGTCATTTTTCATTATGAGAGAACATTGACATTTTTTGATAATTTTAGGAGGAACATTGACATAATTGATAGTTTGTGATCAATCATGGTACTGTACATGTGATCGATCGTGGTACGATTTATGTGGTCGATCGTTGTACGATCTATGTGATGCAACGTGGTACGATCTATGTGATCGATCGTGGTACGATACATGTGATCGATCGTGGTACGATCTATGTGATGGAACGTGGTACGATCTATGTGATCGATCGTGGTACGATACATGTGATCGATCGTGGTACAATCTATGTGATGGAACGTGGTATGATATATGTGATCGATAGATTATCCGATCAATCATGATAGATCAATATGATCGATAGATCATCTGATCAATCATAGTAGATCATCTGATCGATCATGATAGATCAATAGGATCGATAGATCATCCAATCGATCATGATAGATCATCCAATCGATCATGATAGATCAATAGGATCAA
This sequence comes from Alnus glutinosa, assembly GCF_958979055.1. Taxonomy (NCBI): domain Eukaryota; kingdom Viridiplantae; phylum Streptophyta; class Magnoliopsida; order Fagales; family Betulaceae; genus Alnus; species Alnus glutinosa. Next base: position 11,716,683 of record NC_084893.1, read on the forward strand.
TACGTCATTCGATCAATCAAGGTAGATCATCCGATCGATCATGATAGATCATCCGATCGATCATGATAGATCAATGTGATCAATAGATCATCCAATCGATCATGATAGATCAATAGGATCAATACGTCATCCGATCAATCAAGGTAGATCATCCGATCGATCATGATAGATCAATGTGATCAATAGATCATCCGATCAATCATGGTAGATCAATGTGATCAATAAATCATCCGATCAATCATGGTAGATCATCTGATCGATCATGGTAGATCATCTGATCGATCATGCTAGATCAATAGGATTGATAAATCATCCGATCGATCATGATAGATCAATAGGATCGATAGATCATCTGATCAATCATGGTAGATCAATAGGATTGATAAAATCATCTGATCAATCATGGTAGAATATCCGATCGATCATGATAGATTAATAGGATCGATAGATCATCCGATCGATCATGATAAATCTACAGGATTGATAAATCATCCAATCGATCATGATAGATCTATAGGATCGATAGATCATCTGATCAGACTAATGCACAAGGTCGGATGGTCTATCGATCCTATTATTTTATCATGATTGACCAGACTATCACTACAAAAGGATCTTATTATTCTATCATTACTATTATTTTTTTGGGAAAAGTACACATAACCCCCTTAAACTACAACTCAATTGTCAATGTACCCAACAAACTACCAATTGTGTTAATGTCCCCCCTTAAACTACTAAAAAATGTCAATGTAACTCCTAAGACCAACAAAAAGACAAAAATGACCTTAATTTTTTTTGAATAAGACAAAAATGTCCTCATAAATTCAAAAAATTAAAACTAATGAGGTGGTTGTTTGAAGGGGTTATGTGTACTTTTCCCTATTTTTTTTTTTTTTTTTTTATTGTGTAGGATCAATAGCGGCGACCCAAATTGTCGCCGCTATTGACCAATTATTAGCGGCGACATTTAAGCTATTGATCTAGCATTAGCGGTGACTTTAGAAGTCGCCGCTAATGAATATGATTTATTATTATTTTTATTGCGTAGGATCAATAGCGGCGACCCCAATTGTCGCTGCTATTGACCAATTATTAGCGGCGACATTTAGATATCGCCGCTATTGATCTAGCATTAGCGGTGACTTTAGAAGTCGCCGCTAATGAATATGATTATTATTTTTTTTCTATTTTTTTTTATTGTGTAGGATCAATAGTGGCGACCCTAATTGTCGCCGCTATTGACCAATTATTAGCGGCGATATTTAGATATCGCCGCTATTGATCTGGCATTAGCGGTGACTTTAGAGGTCGCCGCTAATAAATATGATTATTATTTTTTTTCTATTTTTTTTATTGTGTAGGATCAATAGCGGCGACCATAATTGTCGCCGCTATTGACCAATTATTAGCGGCGACATCTAAATGTCGCCGCTATTGAACTAGCATTAGCGGCGACAATAGAAGTCGCCGCTAATGAATATGATTTATTATTTTTTTTTTTCTATTTTTTTTATTGTGTAGGATCAATAGCGGCGACAATTGGGTCGCCGCTATTGACCAATTATTAGCGGCGACATCTAAATGTCGCCGCTATTGATCTAGCATTAGCGGCGACAATAGAAGTCGCCGCTAATGAATATGATTTACTATTATTATCTTTTTTATTTTGTAGGGTCAATAGCGGCGACTCCAATTGTCGCCGCTATTGAGCCATTATTAGCAGCGACCAACAAGTGTCGCCGCTAATGATGGGTCAATAGCGGCGACAAATGGTCGCCGCTAAAGATCTAATGTATATTTGCGGCAACTTTTTAGCGGCGACAGGTTGGTCGCCGCTAAAGATCACTCATTACCGGCGACCTCTAAATGTCGCCGCTAATGAGGTGTCTTTAGCGGCGACTTTGGTGTCGCCGCTAAAAAGTTGGCCGCTAATGTGCAAATTTCTTGTAGTGTGGTCAAATCATTGAGAGTATCATTTTAATGAATTTGAAATAGATAAATGCGACGTATTATAACTCTTTTCAACATGGTTAATGTGACGCTATTAACTAACTCTTGTATTAATAATAATAATAATAAAACTTCAATTGTTAATTTGAAGTGACACATATCAACATTGTTAGACAATTATAAGAGAATAAATCTATGACAAATGCTATATATTGGACAAGTATTAGTACATTCCATCCATCAAATTAAAGCTGATATGATGTGGTCTTTCCAATTACGTTACATATATGACAAACCATTCATTCTGATATAAAAGTGATAGAATGACCTATTTAAAATTTGAGTAAAACTTAGAGACCATATTCTTTAAATTAAATTCAAATCAAATAAAAATCTTGGGTCTATATATGATTTTTCAAAAAAAAAAAAAAAAAGCTAGGCTAGCTGGCAATAGCTGCCGCCAAGCTGATAAAAGGCAATGACGGTTTTCCATGAAGCAGGGCCCTAGCTTTCCACGCAAGTCGTTAACCGCTACAAACCTCCAGTACTCCCAGATTTATCGCAACCCACAAACCACCCCCACCTCTCTTTTGGAGTTCATTGAGGCAGTGAGGATAAAATGTGTCAGTTTATATAGTTTTGTAGTTGTAAGTAAAGAAATTAAGGTCTTCTGAGGTCTGCTTGTGTCTGCCGCATGCACTTCAACAAACACAGACTTCCTTAATTACACACTACGTACGTACGTACTATCTTCTCTGATCTTCAGGTCTCTCTCTCTCTCTCTCTCTCTCTCTGATTTCCTGCTATATATGTTTTTTATACATTAATTGTTCGATCAGTTTATGTTAGTTAATTTCCTGCATGCATGTATAATATTTTCACGTACAGTTGAAGGGAGATTATACTTATATATACGTCTCTTCTCCAGGTTTTAACCAGCAGCAATATTAATGGCTTTGAGTACATACTCCAACATGGGAGCACTCGAAAACCTTGGCTCAGAAATGAACACTCCTTTCCAAGTCCAGCCAAGAGAAGCAGAGCTCCTCAGCTATTCCAACACTTTTGATCTTCCAAACACCTTTCTTCATCCACTCTACGACCCTAATTATAATACTTTCATACACCAAGAAGATGATGACGCTGACACTGATTATGATCTTCTTCTTCCATACTTGTCTGAAATTTTGACACCCCAGGATTCGGATCCCTACTCATACCCAAAGCGCCAAAAATGCTATGGAAACGAATATTTCTCGGATTTTACACCGACTTTCTTTGATGGGTTTTTGCCTGACTTCTTCTCTCCGATGCCCGACTATCGTAATGTTGGGCCAGGCGCTGGATATTGCACCCAACAAGTTGATCATCACCATCATCATCAGTGTTCAACGAAAATGATCAATGAAAGAAGCGTGTCGGCCCAGAGCGTTGCGGCTCGGGAAAGGAGAAAGAAGATCACTGAGAAGACTCAAGAGCTAGGGAGGCTCATTCCCGGGGGCACCAGGTTGAACACAGCTGAGATGTTCCATGCTGCTTCCAAGTATGTCAAATACTTGCAGGCCCAAGTTGGGATTCTTCAACTCATGGGATCTTTCCAGGTAATTTGAGTTAACAATCATATTAATTGGATAATGGATATATATACTCGATCAGTAAATCTTTTCAACTTTTTTGAGCAACCTCTTTTCTTCGGTCTGCATTTTGACTAGTTTTAACATTTAATTTCCACGTACGTAGTCTAGCTACTCTAGCATCATTAATTTTGCTGTCTTTGTTTGACAAGGCTCAAATATTCCTCAACTAAATCCTGCTGCTGCTGCTGCTCTCTCTCTCTCTTAGAGAGAGTAGAGAGAGAGAGAGAGAGAGAGAGAGAGAGAAATTAGCAGACAGTTAGAGGTACGTACATAGGGGAAGTTACACGAGACTTCAGGAAAATGTTAAGAGACGTGCACGAAAGGAGAAGAGAGAGCAAAGCCGCACGTGTTAATTCCAAACAATAGTCCAAATTATTCATAACCCTGCAATCTATCAATTTACGTGGATGTTCCTCCAAATTACTAATTATAATATTACTTTTCTTTAAACTATTAAAATATGTCAATGTTTCTTGAAATGACAAAAGTACCTTTAAAAAACTATTAATTTTTTTAAAAAAACAAAAACTGTTTTTTCTTAAAAAAATTTATAATTTTCAGTTGTTTTTTTCTTTTCCTTTTTCTATTGTTTTTTTTTTTTTTTTTTTTTTTTTAGAATTTATAAGGATGTTTTTGTCTTATAAAAAAAATTTAAGGTCATTTTTGTCTTTTTGTTGATCTTAGGAAAAACATTGACATTTTTTAGTAGTTTGAGGGAGGAAATTGACAATTGATAGTTTAGAAGGAATATTAATAATTGAGTAGTGATTTGAGAAGGATATTTGTATTTTTTCCTAAATAATTCAATTTGATTTGTTTTCTTTTCTACTCGAAAGACAGCCGCTCTTTGGGATATCTAGAAGAGAATATTACTGGATTAATTCTTCTTATAATGGCTTATATCTTAATTTTTACTGGACATAATTTTCCATATCATCCTTGTCAAGCAATAGGAGAGTCATCGGTTAATTAAAATGATTTGTTCATGTGAAATGATAACTAATTAGTTTACCAGTGAAAAACATCAATTGTAAATTGGGTATAAAATAACTATGATTGAACTATACAGTAGGAAATTATTTGTTAAATAGGGAGATAATAATAATAATAATAATAATTTATATGGAATAAAATAGTAATAAACAAAATAAAAATTTCAGAATTTGGTCCCTCCCGTATTCAAAACAATAGCGCGATCAATATGAAATGATGAGAAAGTGATTATCTGTGCATGCAGGAGATATATGAGGCATCTCCCAGGGAAGAACTGCAAGTAATCCTGGCATCCCCATCGGTTCAAGAGAAGCTGTATTTGGAGGATAAGTGTTTGGTCCCAAAGGAGCTTGCCAAAGTGTTGGCAAAACATTGTGACATCCAATCTAAGCCTTCAATTTCTAATGATCTCAATCAGCTGGTAAGATCTGAGGATTGACAAGGCGGCAGCAAGCAGCAGAATATGTTCCACTTATGTGTTTTTGTTCAATTCATCTTATAGTTAATTAATTTTCTTGTAAGTATTTTAGCAGTTGACTTTGATTCATCTGATAGTTGGCCGATTTTCTTCCTCAAAAGTTTCTCATCCACAAAGTTGCTGCAGAATTTTCTTTCCCTAACACTTGATTAATGACAGGAAATTCATCAACCAGAAAACTGGAATTACTGAAAACTAAGCAATTCCATCATTTCAATCTTGTGTGTCATACTGGCCGGTCTCCTCCAGCATGCTTTTGTTTCAACATCATGCGATGGGATTTTAGAAAGAAACACAAACTGCAATTCAATAATATAAGTCATCAAACTTGGTGATATTTAACTGTTTTAGATACACTCCTTCGTCACAATCTGAGTATGTCAAACCTCATGCGCCTCATGCTTCTGGTAAGCTTCCAATACTGTGATAGACATTTACGAAGTGTCAACAGGTGTCTCAGGGTGTGCCCCCCATTCAGTCCAAGATCCATCATAGACTGCAACATCAGGCTTACCAAGTCGGTGTAGACCCTGAAAAACATAAGCATCACCTATTCAAAACGTATGCATTGATGAGACCTTTTCTGTTGCCAAGGTGATTCTATTGCCAATGCAAGTAGAGAAATGTTATATACTACAATTTTTATCTCATTTTGCTGATGTGGCACTGTTGATCAGCCCTCAAATTATTTATTATTTTTTTTGAAACGTAGGCGGATCCCAAGATTGATTGATAGTACAACATCCACAGTAAAATAAAAATGTGGGTGTGTACCATTACTGACACAAGTATTTCCCAACAGAAAACTAGCTCTGTGGGCATCTGATTATTTTTTTGGGCAAGTATAGGCACCTGGCTACTTTATCATCTTATCATTCATTTTGGATTGTTTTGTACTAATTGAATAGAAATAAATGAGAGAGAGAGAGAGAGACCAATGCAATGACGCATGCAGTTACCCCTGTGCCACATGAAGTTACAACAGGGCTTTCCAAAGAGATGCCTGCAGAAGAGTTTGGGATTAGAATCCTCATATAACAAAATCAAGTTGACAATAAGTTACCAATGGCCAATTTACCCCTACGCTTCCATGAAAACATACGCATGGCATTATTGCAATTAATCAGAAGCCAAAAAAAAAGAAAATGGTAGCTTGGTCTATATTAAGCCAAAATATGTCTTTAAGCTTATTCTTGGAATCATGACAAAATATTTAACCTCTAACATTTGGTCCACCACTCATTTCATTGGATTTCAAAGGAAATTCAGTTAACATACTTCTATTAAAATTATGAAACTTCTAATCTTCCGCACTATCATATATACCATTTCTAATCACATATTGTCAACATTACGCTTATCTAATTACAATGTCAAGGGCTTGTATGAAATGTACGTGGTGAAGCACATCGTTCAAACTACTCAAAGCGTTTAAATTGATACCTAGCAATAAAACAAAGAAAAAAGAAGGAAGAATCTTATTAAAGTGATAGATTGACACAATTCATACGTTGAAAATATGGAAATGCAAAACATGATGGTTTCAGAAAATCTTGTACTGTAGGTTACTTGTCTCTCTGGATTAGGAGCCAAGTTTCCTGAGTTGTCTCAAAAAAGGTTGCCTAGACTTTGTTCAAAACAGTTTCCCATTCTCCTTGATTGTGGCGATGTTCAGAGTGGCAGAAGATACTTTTAAGTTGAGAACATATGGTTAAAGGCTGAATGTTTTGTGAATAGGATGAAACAGTGGTGGACTTCTTATCATTTTCAAGCCTCCCCGAGCTTCATTTTGGCTTGTAAACTTAAGGCCTTGAAAGTTGATTTAAGAGTCTGAAATAAACAACTGTTTGGTAATGTGGACACCCATATAAAGATTCTTCTGGATGAATTATTCTTGATGGCTTGGAGGAGAGAGCTTTATGTGCGAAGAGAAGTTGAGGAAAAACAAAGTTATTAATGATTTGGAGAGGGCTATCTTATTGGAGGAGATGAGCTAGAGGCATAAGTCAAGGATGCAATGGTTAAAACGAGGTGACAAGCACGAAGTTTTTCCATTGAGTGGCCAATTCGAATAGGAGAAAGAACTTCATTGAGTCTTTGTTGGTAAATTGCTCGGTTTCTTCTGACCAAACTGAGATTAGGGATCACATTGTGCAATTCTATGATAGATTGTTTATTGAACCGTTTAATTGGCGGCCTAAGTTGGATGGCCTTACTTTTGATTCCATTGATGGGGAGGCTTCTTGGGTAGAAGATCGTTTGAGGAAAGTGAGGTCCTTGAGGTGGTGAACGGTATGAATAGTGAAAAGGCGCAAGGCCCTGATAGTTTTACTATGGCATTCTTCCAAGTTTGCTAGGATGTGATCAAAGCAGATGTTATGGGGGTGTTCCATGATTTTCATGCCAAAAGCAAAGTTTGAAAAGTCTTAATGTTACTTTCATTGCTCTCGTTCCAAAAAAATCCAGAGCTATTGATCTTAAGGACTTTCAATAAATGATCATATCAATCGGGAATTCTTATTGTATTTGTTGAGGTTCGATTTTGGGAAGAAATAGCATTCTTGGATAGCACACTGTATCTCTTTGGTGCACTTTTCTATTTTGGTGAATCGGAATCCTTTCGAATTCTTCAGTAGCTTTTGTGGTTTGATACAAGGACATCCTTTGTCTTTCTTGTTGTTTGTCATCATCATAGAGACTTTAAGTAAAATGCTTTCAGCCACCGTTAATGGGGGCCTTATTTTAGGCTTTTCTGTGGGGTCTAGGAACTTTGGTGGGATTAATATATCACATCTCTTGTTTGTGGATAATACCTTGATTTTCTGTAGGGCTAATCTAGACCACCTTCGCTATCTACATGCCTTATTTTTATTCTTTGAAGTTGTCTTCGGTTTGAGGATTAACCTAGTTAAGTCAGAATTGGTTCATGTGGGCAATGTCAATAATGTTGATGGTTTGGCAAGTTTTCTAGGATGCAGGGTTTCTTGAGGTGGATGCTTTGCATCATTTTTTAATTTATTGCATTCCTTTAGATTTAGATATGAAGGTGAAGACAAACTTTGTTTAGCCCCCTTCAAGAGAAGATTGTTCGACATTTGATCGTTTTACAACATCCTTGTCCCTCATGATGGTTCTCCCTTCCCTTGGAGGAGTATTTAGCAGAGTAAGGTTTTCTTAAGAGCAGAGTTCTTTGCTAGGTCGGCCACCTTAGGGAAGATCCTCACTTTGAATAATCTTAAGAAGCATCATGCTTTGGTGGTCGATTGGTGTTGTATGTGTAAGAGTGGAGAGATTGTGAATCATCTTCTTCTCCATTGTAAGGTCGCTAGGGCCTTGTAGAGTGTGATTTTCAGTCATTTTAGGCTATCATGGGTTATGCCTAGACAAGTAGTAGACCTTTTTGCTAATTAGAGGATTATATGTAACGAGCCAGGAAAAAGTGCTAGCCACATCTATGATATCACCCTAAAACAACTATTCAATTCGGAGCCTCCCTAGAATCCCTTATAAAACCCATTTTCATCTAGTAATTAAGCAATGTATGCTTTATTAGGGAAGTGGTTGTGGCGTTATGAGCATGAGAGAGAGGCCTTGTGGAGATCAGTTGTGGATGCTAAGTACGGTTTTACTTGGGTTGGTTGGTGTTCTTTAGATCCCCCTGGGTCTCTCGGAATAAGGCTTTGGAAGAACATCAGGAAGGGGTGGAGCTTATTTAGTAGCCATACTAGACTTGTTCTGGGAGATGGATCCAGGATCAGATTCTGAGATGATGTGTGGTGCGAAGAGATGCCCCTTAAGGAAGCTTTTCTAGGTTTGTATGACATTGCTTGCAACAAGAACTCGCTCGTTGCAGCCCATGTGATTCTGGAGAACGGATCTTTTCAGTGGGATGTCAGGTTCATTCGAGCAGCCCACGATTGGGAGGTGAATGGCTTGGCTTCCTTCTTTACCTTATTGTATTCTATCAGACGTGCTCGTGATGGGGAAGACAAGCTTTGGTGGTCTCTTCACGCAAAGGGAAGTTTGTGTTAGATATTTCTATAAGATTCTTGCTTACAAGGAGACAACTCATTTTCCCTGGAAAAGTATTTGGCGGACCAAGGTTCCTTTAAAAGTAGCTCTTTTTTTTTTTTTTTTTTCGCTTGGGTGGCAACTTTAGGGAAGATCCTTACTTTGGACAATCTTAGAAAGAGGCAAGTCATTGTGATTGATAGATATTGCATGTGTAAAAAGAATGGGGAGTCTGTGGATCATCTACTCCTACATTGTGAGGTCGCTTGCGTTCTTTGGAATGGCATTTTTAGTTGTTTCAATCTGTCTTGGGTTATGCCTCGTCAGGTGGTAGATCTATTTGCTTGTTGGTGGACGGGTGGTCGCTCTTAGAGTGCGGTTGTGTGGAAGATGATCCCTTGTTGCCTCTTATGGTGCTTATGGAGGGAGCGCAACGATAGACAATTCGAAGATAAAGAAAGAACCATTGAGGAGCTCATTTCTTTTTTCTTTCTTTCTTTGTATTCTTGGATGGCTGTGTTCTTTGTCCCTATAGTGATTAATTATCATGATTTTCTTGTATTGTTTTCCACTTCTTCTTAGTTGTCGTTCCTGTATACTCCCTGCGTACTTGATCGCTTTTTGCGCTTTTAATGAATTTTCCCTTACTCATAAAAAAAAAAAAAAAATTAAGCAATGTAGGACTTAGTACTCATGACTATCTTTATAAACCACTTTGTGTGGACTACTCATCTTCCCATGTGGAACAAGGGTGTTACAAACTCCCCCTTAAACCTTCGACATCCTCGTCAGGGCCACGCCATGCAATGTTCTAGTACCACATGACGTTACCAGATGGCTCTAATACCGTTTGTAACGACCCAAGGAAAAACGCCAGCCACATCTGTGCTATCACCCCAAAACGACTAGTCAATTTGGATCTTCTCTAAAATCCCTTATAAAGCCTAGTTTCACCTAGTAACTAGGCAATGTGAGATTTAACACTTATGACTATTTTTATAAACCACCCTTTATGTGGGCTACTTCTCATCTTCCCAATGTGGGACAGAGGTGTTACATGACATGACAGTCTTCAAAGTGCAGCAATGTGGAAAATGGTGTCCTCTAGCCTTTCGTGGTGTCTTTGGAGGAAAATGAATGATAGAAGTTTTGAAAACCGCAAGAAGACGGTAGTGGAACTAAAGGATTTCTTCTTAAATACTCTTTTACCTCTGAACAATTGCTTTAGACTTTCTTATGTGCTTGATTTTCAATGTTTTCTTCATCTTTTTTCCTCTTCTAAATAGGTGTCAATATACTTTCTGCATGTGTACTGGAGTTGCGTCTTTGCGTTTTTTATAAAATTTCGATTACTTGAAAAAAAATAGAAAAAGAATATTTTGTATTGCCATGTGACTAAGGAATTGCTGAGCTTTGGTCCACTATGTTACTTGCCCATCATTCTACCTTCACTGCTTGGAAATTTTGTTTTGTTATGTTTTCTCTCTCTCTCTCTCTCTCATCCCTTGATTGTCCCCCACCCCCCCCCCCCCCAAAAAAAAAAAAAGAATTGCTATATCCATCATTCTACCACCACTCCTAACTTCGGTTTTGTTTTCTTCTCTCTCTCTTTCCCACCTTCCCTCTCACATCCACCCCCCCCCCCCCCCCCCCCCCTTCCCTTCTCTCTCTTGGGTACTTGGTTGTGAAAATTGCAATTTTGGATCATAGGATTGTATGTAAAATGTCATGTCTATCTTTAGTAATTTACTAGCGCCAGTCACTACATTTACAAAAAAACCACTAGCTTGGTAGCAATCATGTATCGTATATGGTGAAAAAGGAATGCCAGAATCTGTAATAGAAGAATTAGAAATGAAGCAGGAATACTTCAAGCCACAATGAATGATGTGAGGTGCAGACTTCTTGGCTGCATCAAGTTTAAGAGTTCAATCCAAATAAAATAATAAGCTTTATTTTGAACCTTCCATCTTATGTTTTCAATAGGAGTTAATAGAGCATGATTGAGTGGTTAGTATGCAGCCTTAACTGCTAGCTTTGTGTTTGCACTCATTACTTTTTGTATATTTTGATTCATCTAAAAACATTTATCTTTAGGCACGATAAATTGATAATCATAAAATAACATGTCACATGAGAAAGAGAACATAAGCTTATTGATGGGGAGCCGAGGGTCTTTTCTCACTCTCCCTCTCTCTCACCCACAAGGGATAAAAATCTTCTAAAATAATGAAATGACTAACATTATCATGTCATGCAACAAGTGGAAGAGAGACAAACGACATTGATATGAAGCAAATATAACTGTTTCATAGTCACTTTTACATCCATTAAAAAATAGGTAACTGCTAGCCTGCATGAACTTTAAGCCCCCATTTGAATAGGGGGAATCCAAGGGAACAAAATGGAGAGGGAAACCACCATTCCCTCATGATGCCATTTGGGAGAGGAATGAAATAATGGCTTTCCATCACATTCCTCTCAAAGCCACCATTCTGGTTCTGCCCACTTTTGGGCGGAACCCCAAGGAAGGGAAAAGCACTTAACAGTGCTTTCCTTTGAAAATACCTTTCTATATACAAAACAAAACTCTTTTAACATTTTAGAAAAGGATATAATAGCAATATTGGTATAATCAGATTCCTTTCCACTCCTTAAATACTTTAATTTTCCTTTCCTTCCAAAAATCCAAACAGCTAAAGGAACTTTATAATTGATGGAGCGCCGGTTGGCCAATTGGAAAACGTTGTATTTGTCTAAAGATGGCAGGGTTACCCTTATCAAGAGCACCCTTTCCAATCTACCCACATTCCCATTCCTGCTAGTGTGGCCAATCGAATTGAGAAGGTCCAACGAAACTTTTTATGGTGAGGGTTAGGCAAAGAATTTGAATATCACCTGGTTAGCTGGGCTAAGGTTTGCTCTCCGATCTTTGAAGGAGGGTTGTGGATAAGAAATTTGAGGATGTTCAATTGCGCTTTGCTAGATAAATGGTTGTGGCGCTATAGGATTGAGAGAGATGCGTGGTGGAGAGTAGTGGTGGACTCCAAATAGGCTGGTGCTCTCTTGAGCCGGCAGGACCCTTTGGGGTGGGGGTGTGGAAGAACATCAAAAAAGGTTGGGATTCCTTCTCAAGCTACACTAGATTTGTTGTGGGGGATGGTACCAAGATCAGCTTTTGGCATGATTTGTGGTGTGGGGACATGACTCTTAAGGTAGCTTTTCCAGCCTTATTTGGTATTGTTCGTGTGAAGGACGCCTCTGTTGCTGATAATTTAGAAGTTTTGGGCAGTTCCAACCAGTGGAACATGAGTTTTACAAGGGAGGCTCACAATTGGGAGGTGGATGTTTTTGCTTCCTTTCTCCAAGCGCTCCATTTAGTTAAAGTGCGTAGAGGTAGCGAAGACAAGTTGAGGTGGGTCTCCTCCAAAAAAGGTTTGTTCAAGTTCAAGTCCTTTTTTTACTGCTTGGCTTGTTCAGGAGGTAGTCGCTTTCCTTAGAAAAGTGTTTGGCTCGGGCTCCTTCAAGGGCGGCTTTATTTTCGTGGTCAACAACTCTTGGTAAGATCTTTACCTTGGACAATCTCAGGAAGCGGCATGTTATCGTGATAATAGATACTATATGTGCAAGAAAACTGAGGAGTCCATGGATCATCTTCTTCTTCACTGCGACGTGGCTTTTGCTTCGTGGAGTACTCTCTTCAATCGTTTCAAGATGCCTTGGGTAATGCGGGTTATCGATTTGCTTGCTTGTTGGTCCTCTGGAAGGCCAAGGAGTGTTGTGGTGTGGAAAATGACGCCTATCTGTATCTTTTGGTGTTTATGGAGGGAAATGAACATTAGGAGTTTTGAGGATTTGGGAAGTACCTTGGAGGAGATTTTATCCTCGTTTTACCATACTTTATACCTTTGGACTACGGCTTATGTGCACCCTTTGTCATTTAGTTTTGATGATTTTCTTCTTCGCTTTTCTCGTTCTATTTAGGTGTTTCCTTTGTATACTCCTAATGTACTAAGGGGCATTTTACGCTTTTAATGAGATTAATTTCTTACTTATCAAAAAAAACTTTATAATCTTTTCCACTAATTTCAATTCTTTTACGAACTCCTAAACTTAATTAACTTACAATCACACATACACTGTGTGGTGATCTACGTTACACGATCTCAAATGATTATACGTACACATTTTAAGCTATATAAAATCCTGGTATATATACACATACATATACGTATATGCATATCTCATATCCGCATGTTCATACTCGAGAGTTTTATGTGTCCCATGTGGCTAATCCGACAATATTATATTCATTCTATATTTGTTTTTATACAAATTTTATTTTATTTTTATTTTTATTTTTTAATAAGTAATTAGTTTTAAGGGAAGAGGGGGAGATTTAAACTAATAACCTCTACTTCATGAGGCGTGGTTCCCAGTTGATTGAGCTACCTCTTGGGGTTTCAAATCAACATGAAATTAACATGCAAATAGGAATTCTTCTCAATTAAGTTCAGTGAGGTATTTCACAGCTCCTAAAATTAAGTATAAATTTTTTCACAAGAATAGAATCAATGTTAGGAAAGAAAAATTAAGCAAAAAAAAAATCCTTACCTTCTTGACCATATCGCCTCTTTAGCTCATCTGCAGGCAAGAGTGTCTGGGAAGCATCCAACACCTACAAATAAACACCATAGATGTTGACAAACAGCTTGTTTATGTTGCATAACTCTTAATGGATTTGGATCAAATGAAGCAGGCACAACAAAGCCTGGTAAGAACCTACTAAAAACTTTATACCTCGGGTCGCGCCCGCCACCCCCCCCCCCCCCCCCCCCAAAAAAAAAAAAACACCAAAAAAAGAGTTTCCTCATCCAATAGTGCTTCCATATTCTGTGCAGAAACAGCTAAGATGATGACTCTAAATCATATGTCAAGAAACTTGGTGAAAGTCAAACTCTTCAAATTTAAAAGATCCTGAGAATGCAATCATGCCCAATTCAGACTTTTCTTTCAAACATTGAAGAAACATGATCAAAGTACCTAATTCTGTCCTTACATAATAAAGATACCCAAATCACAATCCTACCCTAAGCTGGACTCTCCTTCACAAGTTAAATAGCTCTTAACCGTTGAAACAAGTGCATTTTTCTTCCAACTTTTTGCTTTTCACATCACCTTAATCAGGCACTATCAAGATTTTTCTTTTCCTGTTTTGGAAAGTTTTTTTTATGATTTTTTTCTTTTTTTGAAAAGTTAGTCAGTAAGGCATTCTCAAGATAATTCTCTTAATCTCATGAAAAATATTATGCCAGATTCAATGGCCACAAAATCAGCAAAGCCAATCCAAATCCCAACATCTACTATGTTGGATCTCATGTCCTGAAGTATGCAGAAGTGCCACATAACAGTTTTATGCCACACACACACACAGAGTGAGACTAAAAGAAATTTTGAAAAACCGAACAAAGGCCATTACACCATAGAGATTCTAAACTCAGAAGTAGTCCCTCCTGTCAAATTCCAACATGTCCAGACTGCAGTCAGATCCTCAACCATACTCTCTTCAATCTCATGTCCTGAAGTATGCAGAAGTGCCACATAACAGTTTTATGCCTCACACGCGCACACACACACAGAGTGAGACTAAAAGAAATTTTGAAAAACCAAACAAAGGCCATTACACCATAGAGATTCTAAACTCAGAACTAGTCCCTCCTGTCAAATTCCAACATGTCCAGACTGCAGTCAGATCCTCAACCAGACTCTCTTCTTTTACATAATATTTCTTTTTTTCTTTAACTGGATCAACGATTTGATATACATCCATTATGTTCTCTCCCTGTCAGTGATTGCATCTCATGTTTTAAGCAGAAAAGATCAAAATTTTAAGTCGCACAATCCCTTGAGATTCATCCATATAACTGATGCAGTTCAATGTTTACATTTAGATTCAATCGGCATAGCCTCTTCAAATTCTTGAATCATTAATGTTCTATCTTATTTCCCTTAAGAGTTCACATAAAGGCACTCAAAATAATCTGCCATATAAGGTATTCCCTATTTAGACTGACTTGAGGCTAAAGTTTCTGGTTTTCAAAGTAGGACTGTGTGATCCAATATATTAGGTTTGGCATAACCGTTGCAGTCAGCAGTGCTATACAAGATCATTGTAAAATTCGGGAGAAGTGGAGTATGTTTTTTTTTTTTATAAGTAAGATTTCATTAAAAAGCGCAAAGGGGCGCAACCCTAGTACACAGGAAGTATACAAAAGAAGCCCCTATACAGAGGAAATAAAAGAACAAGAAAGTAAAAAGTCAGCGAACAACATACTACCCGGGCTATGCGCCGACACCCAAAGATATAACATATTAAGCACATTTCTACAAAGAACCCCAACCGAAACCTCCACATCCTCAAAAAGCCTAGAATTTCTCTTACGCCACAAGCCCCACAAAACACATAAAGGAACCTGCTTCCAAATACGGAAACCAGGACCATGACTCAGCACAGTGCCCCAACCAGTCAATAAATCCAACACACTACTAGGCATAACCCACTCCACCCCAAACAAGCTATAAAAAAAACTCCAAACAACCCGTGCCACATCACAATGAAGAAGGAGGTGATCAACGGACTCCCCATGCTTCTTACACATAACACACTACTCTACCACCACAATACCACGCCTACGTAAATTGTCATGAGTTAAGATCTTTCCTAAAACCGCTGTCCAAACAAAAAAGGCCACCCGCTTCGGAACTTTAACACGCCAAATACCATTCCAAGGAAAAGAGGCCGCCTCGTGACACACTAAAGCTTTGTAGAAAGTCTTCACCTCAAAATTCCTCCTCTTGGAAAGATTCCACACCACGCTATCAACCTCCCCATACCGAACCCGAGTAGAGTATAACTGATCAAAGAAGGACATCACCATCTCCACCTCCCAATCCTGAGCATAACGCGTAAAGAGAACATTCCAATGAATCACGCTTCCTACCACAGACAAATTATCCATCACCCAAGCATCAGGAGAACGCGCAATAGAGTACAAAGCTGGATAATAGAGCTTGAGAGGCTTGTCCCCACACCAAAGATCATGCCAAAAGCGAATATGAGACCCATCACCCACCTCAAACCGCAAAAACTTGGCAACACTATCCCACCCCCTTCGAATAAACTTCCAAACACTGACACCATAAGGCCCCGTAACTAGTAAGGAACACCAACCTCCTCTCACACTCTCATACTTCACCTCAATCACCGATCTCCACAAAGCATCGCACTCCTGAGAGAACCTCCAAATCCATTTCCCCAATAAGGCTTGATTAAAATTAACAACATTACGAACACCCAATCCACCAGCCTTAATTGGAGTACAGACTCAATGCCAATTAACTAAATAACCACTCCACAGAAACTCCCTTTGAAGCCACTCCAGTTTCTTAGCTACACTCACAGGAATAGGGAACAGAGATAAGTAATAAGTAGGAATGCTAGAAAGAGTATTGTGAATCAAAGTCACCCTTCCACCCCTGGACAAATAAAGTTTCTTCTAACTAGCCAACCTTCGTTCCACCTTCTCAATAACCCCATTTCAAATAGAAATAGATTTGAACACCCCCCCCCCCCCAACGGCATATCCAAATAAGTCATCGGCAGAGACCCAATTCTACAACCCAGAATATGTGCCAAAGACTCTACATCTTCCACCTCGCCAATAGGGACCAATTCGGATTTGCCTAAATTGATCCTCAACCCTGACACTGCTTCGAAACATAAGAAGGTACACCTCAAATTTCGAACATGTTCGACCTGTGCTCTACAAAAAATTAAGGTATCATCCGCAAACAATAAATGATTCACCACTAAAGCTTCATTACCCCTGAAGCCCACTGAGAAGCCTGAAAGTAAGCCTTGGAGCATAGCCGCATTCAACATCCTGCTAAGCACTTCCATAACCACCACAAACAGCAGAGGAGAAAGAGGATCACCTTGCCTAATCCCCCGCGAGCTCTGAAAGAAACCAGAAGGGACACCATTAACCAAAATGGAAAATTTTACCGTAGAAATGCAAAATTTAATCCATTCTCTCCACCTCTCCCCAAACCCACACCACTAAAGCATGTAAAGGAGGAAATCCCAATTCACGTGATCATAAGCTTTCTCCAAATCCATGTGGACTCCTAGCCGCCACAAATTTGCAATGAAGAGCAATTATAATATGCTATAATCAGGTGAGCATAGTTCATTCCCTTAGAAAATTAATTGGAAGGTAAAGGCCCCTCCTCGCATTGCTTTCTTCCTACGTGGGTAGGATCCTCACGACGGATAACCTTAAAAGGAGGGGTTTCCATCTAAGTAACTGGTGTTGCCTTTGTAAGAAGGAGGAAACTTTGCTGATCTCTAGCATTTAGTTCTTAACATTTGAGAACCGCGAGAGGTCTTTGGAGGAGTTGAAATATTTTTTCTTAAATACTTTGTATCTTTGACAACTATTTATGTTTCTCCTTTAGTAATTAGTTTTCATGAATTCATGGTTCTTTTTGCCCCTTCTACGTAGGCGGCTTCTCTACTTCCTGTGTACATGAGGGCGCCTTATGCTATTAATGATATTTCGATTTCTTATAAAATAATAATAATACTAAAAACATTTTCGGGGTTTCTTGGGTCATGCCTAGTAACATCCTAGAGCTTCTTCATTGTTGGAAATTTCAAGGGCAGCACTCCAAAGTGGTAATCTGGAAAGTTAATGATGCTCTCTTAATGTGGAGCATTTGAAGATAAAGGAATCAGCGTCTCTTTGGGGATAGTGACTCCAATGTGCTTTTTCAAAATCCTCATTTATGAGATCTCTTTGTGATTTGGTTATTGTAAATGGTTTTTTTAGGATTATTGTAAATATTCCTATAAGTCTACGCATATTTGGGACGGGGTCGTTGAGAAGATTGAACATCGTTTGGCTAGTTGGAAAAGGTTGTATCTCTCTAAGGGTGGTAGAGTAACCCTTATTAAGAGTACTCTTGCAAATGTGCCTACTTATTTTGTCTCTGTTCCATCTCCCGAGGAGTGTTGCTGCTCGATTAGAGAAGCTACAAAGGGATTTTCTTTGGGGTGGATTGGGTGAAGAATCTATAGTTCACTTGGTGAAGTGGTCGAAAGTCTGTTCCCCAATTTCAGATGGAGGGTTGGGTATTCGGAACTTCTTGTTGTTCAACCAAGCTTTGTTGGGTAAATGGTTGTGGCGATATGGAATAGAGAGAGAAGCTTGGTGGAGAGTTGCGGTGGATGCCAAGTTTGGTAGTTTGTGGGGTGGGTGGTGTTCCCGCGAGCCTGTAGGTGCTCATGGGGTGGGGCTGTGGAAGAATATCAGGAAATGGGGGGGGAGGTTCTCTGGTCTCTCTAGATTGGAAGTGGGGAATGGAGCTAGAACAAAATTTTGGCATGATCTGTGGTGCGGGTATAGGGTGTTGAAGGAAGCTTTTCTTGTTCTGTTTGGTATTGCTCGGATGAAGGATGCTTCTGTTGCGGATAATATGGAGGTTTTGGGCGGATCTATCCAATGGAATGTGAGCTTTGTTAGAGAGGCGCATGACTGGGAAGTGGGTGTATTTGCATCTTTCTATCATGTGTTGCATTTAGCCACGGTGAGTAGAGATCGTGCTGATAGGCTTAGGTGGGTCCCTTCTAAGAAAGGGGTGTTCAAGGTGAAGTCCTATTTCAGCTCTTTGGCCGGTTGTGAGGGTAGTCATTTCCCTTGGAAGAGTGTGTGGAGGACTCAGGCTCCTCCGAGGGCGGCTTTCTTCGAGTGGTCGGCAGCCCTTGAAAAGATTCTTACAGCGGATAATCTCAGGAAGCGAAAGATCATCATTGTGGATAGATGCTATTTGTGC
This sequence comes from Alnus glutinosa, assembly GCF_958979055.1. Lineage (NCBI taxonomy): Eukaryota > Viridiplantae > Streptophyta > Magnoliopsida > Fagales > Betulaceae > Alnus > Alnus glutinosa. The sequence continues at coordinate 11,735,649 of NC_084893.1, forward strand.
AAAAGAGATGGAGAAACTGTAGACCACCTTCTTCTTCATTGTGATGTGGCATCTACTTTGTGGAATCATGTCTTTTCTCGGTTTGGTCTGTCTTGGGTTATGCCTAGGAGAGTTGTAGATTTATTTGCTTGTTGGTGGAAGGCAGGTAGGTCAAGAAGTGCTGTAGTTTGGAAGATGGTGCCTATTTGCATTCTTTGGTGTGTTTGGAAGGAGAGAAATATTAGGTGTTTTGAAGACTTGGAGAATTCTATGGAGGATATTGTTGCTTCGTTTTTTCTTATGTTGTATCTTTGGACGGAGGCTTTTTTGTCACCCGTGTCTATTAGTTTCTCTGATTTTCTTATTCGTTTTTCTTTGCCTTCTTAGGTGTTTCCTTGTGTATACTTCCAATGTACTTAGAAGGGCGCCTTACGCTTTTTATAAAAATTTTCATTTACTTATAAAAAAAAAAAAATGTTTTTTTTCTTTTTATGAATAATAATTTATTAAAAAGCGTAAAGCGCCCCATTGTACACAAGCAGCATACACATAGGCTCCAAACGAAGCCCTCAAACCCAAACCCCACAAACCCAAAACCCGACAAGCCCACAATCCCAAATCCCACAAAACAGTAAAACCCAAATTCCCTCGACGCCGTCAGTGCTAGACAACCTGAGACTTGCCTTTCCCCCGCCTAAGGGAAGCCCCTTCGCCTCATAATTAATGGAGCATTCTAAATTTAGAAGCTCCCTTCTGCCCTTAACCTTTTGGGGGGTAGACACTAGGTTAGAGGTCCCTTTTGCCCTCAAATCAGAAGCCCAAGGCCTTCCAGGATCCAACCTAGAAATAACTGTAGGAGCGGATGAAGGAGGGACCATACCTAAAGCTACCGCGCTTAGACCCAAGATTGCTGGTGACTGGGGGCTAAGAAATCCATGCCGAAGAAAACTTATCACTGATTAGGGGGGTCCCCCATCAGTGTCACGCCATCACAAGAGAAGAAGAGGCTGAAATCTGAGATTCCGGCACTATCTGCACGGGAACCTGCAACATCTACGGCGCCACTAGGCCTCGCCGAACCAGACCCAACATAAAGCTCCCTTCTTAATTTGGTCTCAGAGAATCTGGTATTTTTTATTTATTTTTTAGATTGTAGTAGCCTCTACGGTATGCAGCTCTCTTGTATACTTTTCGTGTATGAGAGTTTTGCCCTTTTCTTTCTATGAAATTATTATTCATCAAAAAAAAAAAGAAAAAAAAGAGTATGATAAAAACTAAAAATATCTTAAACACCTACTCGATGTCATTAAACACAATGAAGTGAGAACTTTGTAGCTTATACCCCTTTGTCTCTGTCCAAAATAATCATATGGTCACACAAGGTTGCACATATACTTACACCAGAAAAGGCACCACTTGACAGTGTGCAGACTAAGTACTTCTTAAACCTACCTAAACACAACCAATCGTTACCATCATGAATCAAGAAATTTATTTAGACTTCGAAGTCAGGAACAATGTGGGAGTAACTAAACCACGAAAACCATGGATCAAACAACATTTGAAGTAAAGCTAAATTCAATGCAACCTGGGAAAATAAATGGATTCAATGTAACAGTTTGGTAAGCTATCTGTGATTCTTCAGGTCATCACAATACAATAGACACCTTACAACAATTTGATCTCTCACCTGGGCAAAAGGAATGCACTTGCTGCCAGGTACATGACCACTTCTTATCCCCTTTCGAGGCTCTGCTGCAGATCCATCAAACCTGCAAGAAGATTATATCTCCATCAAATCCAAGAATGTTCTACTAGAAATATGCATTCTGGAAAGCACTCAAAATTATATTTACAACTAGAAATCACTTTCTTGACAATTTAACACAGTGAAGTCTGGACCAGCCTTGGCCATCCTCTACAAACTAGGCTACAACAATCATGGGCTTGTGAGTTGGACATATCCATTCATATCCAGATGTTGCTCAGGTTTAGCAATTAGAATCAAGCAAACTACGTCAAAGCAAACGAAATAGATGGAATCAAGCTTGAATTCTAATTTGCCTGTAAAGTTCCTGATCTAAAATATTCCAATTATTCACCTAGCCACCAAACTGGCCAAAGAACCAATTTCATAGAGCATTCAAAAGTCATATGAACATACAAGGCCTGGATTGCTCAGCCCGTAAACAGGAACTCTTCATGATATAAATATCAGATTTAGATTATATTGACACACATTTTGTTAGTCAACGATTGCCAATCTAATTTGGCTTACAGAATTAGTGCATGTTTGACCAATTGCTACGTAGTGTTTACCTAGAACTTGGTACGTTTAGCATAGACAGGAGCTTCTTATCTATTTGTTATCAAGCTTCTTGTCATTTTATTGGCAACAAATAAAAACTACTAAAAGAAAATACAAGGACAAGGATGAGAAATTTATGAGGAAAAGGGAAGGAAACAATAAACAAACTAAATGCTGAAAAACAACCACAAGTTTTTCAAACCAACAACACAAGAACCACAGTCAATATTGCACAAAATTTCACATGTATTACTTTCTCTGGGTGAAGCCATCATATTCATAAATTAAAAGAAATACAAAAAAAATAAAATAAATAAAAATAAAAAATAAAAAATAAAAAATAAAAAATAAAAAATAAAAAATAAAAAATGAAAAAATGAAAAAAGAAGAAAAGAAAGAAGAAGAAGAAGAAGAATATTGGCTACCTGGCCTTTGATCGGGCATCTATGTGTTGGTGAGTCCTTTCCTCGATGTTCTTTTTAACCTGGAATATCCAGAGAAAAAATGTAGTTAGGAATATTGAAATCAGAACCTAACTTACCTAGGAAACTTCTGCCCATACTTGCTGAGACCAAACTTGCTTCCATAGAAAATAAGTCACTAACTTTTGCACTTGGAATTCTCTAGTTACATCGACAGAACAGGTATAATGTCCATGCATAATGGATTTATATCACATTCTCATTAATTTAGTATATTTTATACATTGAAGTCGGCTTTAAGGCATTTTACTATAATAAATAACTCATATGACCCTTTAGAATGCACGTGACATACAACACATTCACATGCAAGCATGCTATGGGCCCATGATCAGGCATCATACTATTAACTAAAACCACAGACATACTTTGCATTCATTTGTCATAATAAATCAGCTTGGAAAACCTGATCATAGTCAACTACCACTTTTGGAAACGAAAATGAGACATAATCTTAATTTTATTACTAAAACAGTGCGGATTAAGATAAGAGTAACCTAACCTGCTCAAGGGTCCAGACAAGATGCGGCTGAAATTTTATGTGAAATGTAATTGGCCCAATCTGCAGAAGAATAATGCACTTCATTGGAATGACTAACAAGAAGATTGCAAAAGTATACTCAAACAGTACAAAAGATGAATAAAATATTAGACAGAAAAAAAAAAAAAAAAAAAAAAAAAAAAAAAAAAAAACAATGATCAATCAAGTGGGGACCTGATATGGTATATAACAATCTGATACCATATGCCAGCAAAGAATATTGAAGCTTCAAAAAGGCAAGGAAAAAAAATTTCTCACGAAAAAATACACCTGTATCAACCTCTAAGTCAAAATTTCTAATTCCTTTCCTACTAAATAATGTTATTTACATTAAGCTATGGAACAAAATTACAGAAACAGTATTATTTTACATAACCTAGTTGGCAGTAAAAAATAAAGAATTTCCCGTGGAAATCTTCTTCTCTAATCCATACTATAAAAGTAAACACAAGAAAGAGATCTCTTTCAAAAACAAAAATGCACAACCGGCCTACTTAGCAAAATGGCTATGAAATAGCAACATACTTTAGCACCTACCTTCCTGCAACATTTGCCTTTGAAATCCTAGCCTTGCTACTTGCTCCAGTTCAAGTGATTGAATGATAAAATTTTCTTCTCCAAAAACAATTCCCAATTGAAGACAAATTTACCACAAAAACAATTTTTTAGCTCATTTTTCAAAAGCACAAAAGTAAGAAGCTATTAGATTTATAAGGTAGCTCTTAGAACCCCAAGTAAATATGAAACCGTATAACATATACAGAATTTTCCTCAATATTTAGGGTAAAAAAATTATTCACAAAACAATGAATTACCATAAGCATGGAGAAACTAAAACCTAAACTACTACACACTTCAATATTTTAGTTTTCCATCCCACACAATAAGGAACCAACAGAAGAGAAATCTGAGACTAATTGAATCAGTTATGAACTTACCGCCTGTCCCTGATAAACTTTCTCTATCGCCTCACTGGCAGCACTAGCTTTCACAATAGCATCACTAGAAGCACTAGATTCAACATCGTATCCAGATGCACGCCATCTTGGCAGGCCTCCATCTAACACCCAAACTCTGTCATGCCCAAATACTCGGAACATCCTTATTATTAGAATAGAAAATGAAATGTATCAGTTTATGATTAACAGCCAAAACATGAGACATTGATTCCAGTGAAGTTGAACTTTTATTATCAATGCCACAACATACCACCAGACTCGAGCGGCACTAAAAATCCCCTTCCCATCATAAACAACCAACTCATCTTTGTTCTCGATGCCAAGAGCGGAAACAGCCGCAGCAAAAGCATCCCCGGATGGCAACATGTGAGGCAACTGATACAAGTCACCAATTCTATATTATAAACAGGGGGAAAAAGGGAAATGCATACAAGATAAATAAAAAAGGTGGGGTATGAATGGCACAATAGCACACCCACCTACAAAAGCTTCCTTCTTCAAAACAAAATCATTAGATTATTACAAGCTGGTCTAGTGAAGTTTAGGGAATTGGAAATTATTTGCTCAAACATATTCTTTAAATTCTCATAGAATATATGTTCTCTTATATATTCAATTTATTTACTGGTCAACTGAAGAAATTATCATGTAATAAACGAAGATGTCTCTTATAGTCCTTTATTTTCAAGAAGCACATAAGGAACAAAATCCAACTGAAAATAGCTTCAGAAGGTGCAAATTAAATACATTTTTCAAAAATCCATGGAAGAGGACAGTAATTTAGCCAGCACTCTGCTGGCTCTCCACAAGCACTTCCCGGCTAAAATTTTAGGGAAGCTTCTCCAGAAGCCCATTTGGCCAAAGATACCGAAGATAGCTTTTCAAAGTGATCATGAAAGGATATATATTCACTTAAGTGAAGAGATAGACAACTACTTTTTATCTCTATTTTAACACTTTTCTTTAACTGAAAACAACCTATTCTTTAATCATCACAAAATATTTGATAATAAATCTGATTTAGATTGCAAACAAAAAAATTCACCTCTAATTCTAAAATTTCTCAATTAGAATGTGGATTTCTCTTCACTTCCGTCTCCTCTTTTTTTTCTTTTTTTTTTTTCAATAAGAGTAATATCATTAAAAGAGTCAAGTATACAGAGAGTATACAAGAGAAGCATCTAAGAAGTAGAAGAAAAAAAAACAAGAAAATCATTAAAGCTAATCACTAATGGAGCTAGGAACATAACAGTCCAACAGAACAAAGAAAAAAAGAAAAAACTAGTAAGCTCATCAATCGTCCTTCATTTGTCCTCAAAATTTCTATCATTTCATTCTCTCCACAAGCACCACAAAAGGCAAGAAGGAACTATCTTTCACATAACAGCACTCCGAGAGCGATCACCCGTCCACCAGCAAGCGAATAAATCTACCATCCGAAGAGGCATAACCCAAAACAGATTGAAGCGGCTGAAAATATCATTCCATAAAGCACGTGCAACCTCACAATAAAGAAGAAGGTGATCCACAAACTACCCATTCATTTTGCACATACACCAATTAATCACAATGACACGCCTCTTTCTAAGATTATCCAAGGTAAGGATCTTCCCTAGCGCCGCCAACCAAGCGAAAAAAAATGAACCTAGGTCCGCCAAATACTTTTCCAGGGGAAATAAACTACCTCTTTGCAAGCAAAGACCTTACAGAAAGATCTAACATTAAAGTTCCCTTTGTGAGAAGGAGACCACCAAAGCTAGTCTTTCCCTTCACTTCCCACTTTAATGGAATACAATAAGGTGCAAAAGAAAGCCAAGACGTCCACCTCCCAGTCGTGAGCCGCTCGAATAAAGCTAACATCCCACTGAAAGGAACCACTTTCCAAAACCAAGTGAGCTGCAACGAGCACATCCTTATCACGAGCTATGCCATACAAAACCGGGAAAGCTTCCTTGAGGGACATCCATCTACACCACACATCATCCCAAAATTTGATCCAGTACCCATTTCCCAAAATAAATCTGGTATGATTACAAAACAAACTCAACCCCTTCCTTATGTTCTTCCAAACCCCCACTCGGTGAGACTCAGGGGGATCTAAGGAGCACCACCTGACCCATGCAATACCATACTTTGCATCCACAATAGATTTTTACCAAGCCTCTCTCTCATGCACATAACGCCACAACCATTTTCCTAAAAGAGCCCTGTTGAAAATCCTCAAACTCCGAATGCCCAAGCCACCTTCAGAAATAGGGGAGAACACATTGAATCAACTAACCAGGTGATATTTGAACTCTTCACCTAAACCTCCCCATAAGAAATTTCCATGGAGCTTCTCTATACGATTTTAGCCAAATTGGCAGGAATAGGGAAAAGAGATAAGAAGTACGTAGGAAGATTGGAAAGAGTGCTCTTTATAAAAGTAACCCTACCACCCTTGGACAGATACATCTACTTCCAGATAGCCAACAGCCTCTCAATCTTTCCAACAACACCATCCCATATGAACTTGGCCTGAAAATAGGCCCCCAACGGAAGGTCAAGATACTTTAAAGGTAAAGAGAAAACCCCACAATCCAAAATGCCAGCCAAACCATCCACATTATTCACACAACCCACAGGAACCAAAACAGACTTAGCCAAATTAATCTTTAAACCTAAGACAGCTTTAAAGCATAAGAACAACACACGTAGATAATAAAGATGGTCAAGATTAACCCCACAAAAAACCAGTGTATCGTCCACGAACAACAGATGAGAAATGTTAACCACCTCGAAGCTTCCACAACCCACAAAGAAGCCTGATAGGAGACCTTTATGAACAGTAGTCGTGAGCAACTTACTTAGGGCTTCCATCACAATGACAAACAAAAGGAGAGGCCGAGGATCACCCTATCTTAGCCCACAAGAGCTACTAAAGAAACCAAATGAGGTGCCATTCACCAAGACAAAAATGCATCGAAGAGATGCAATGCACTATCTAAGAACACCATTTCTCTCCAAAACTACATCTTCTCAACATATAAAATAAAAAATCCCAGTTGACATGATCATATGCCATCTCAATATCCAACTGCAAAGCAACCCTGGTTCACCGGATTTGATACGACTCTCCAGGCACTCATTTGCTATAAGAACTGAATCAAGGATTTGCCTACCTTTCACAAAATCATTTTGAGGTTTCGAGATAACCTTCCCCAAAACCCTTCTCAGTTTATTCACAAGAACTTTTGCAATGATCTTGTAAACTCCACTTACGAAATTAATAGGCCAAAAATCTTTAAGATCCAAAGCCCTAGACTTCTTTGGAATTAGAGCAATAAAAGTGGCAAATATCTACACTAAGGTTTTTCTTTTTTCCTTTTTGGTCTCAATTGAGTTTGTAAAAGCACTTTTGATCAAATATCTACACCAAACAACATTTCTTCCTTCAAATGCCTTTTCCTTAAAGGAATTCTCACAAAGGCTTTCCCTAGAGATTTACCATAAAAATTAGATATACAACAATTACTGTTTTTCTTTTTTATCGTAATGACTTTTACTTACCATTTCACTAGAATGGCTCATTACTATAAGTCAATATCATTTTTTTTAATGAATAATAATTTATTAGAAGAAGAAGCAAAGCCCTCGTACAAAACAAAAGTATATTGGGGTCGAAAATCTAAAAAGTTAACATCTACAAGATTAGAGGAAGAAAAATTAGGAACAAAAGTAACAGCCCAATCTAAAAAAGATCTCAAGGAGGATTTTAATTGTAGCACATTAGACTCGTAGTCCTCGAAAAGATGCTGATTTCTTTCACTCTAAATGTTACAATATACAACAATTACTGTTACAGCACAAAACAATCCAAACCCTGACAACCTCCTGGGTTCCACATGAAGCACAAGAGGAACAGCAACAATGCATGCTCCAGGCAAAGTCAATAATCTTTTTTCTATTGGTACTATGCTGCCTGACCAAGACACACATTGTGATTCATTTCAATTGTTGGGAAGGGGCAATTAGGTCTTTAACTATTAATTTTTTATAGTTCATGAATGTATCTCAACAGAAAAGTGTGTATATTACTCGATATGTGAATCTACATACATACATACATATGTAGAAATATAAATATATAAATATCAGATATTTAGGTGTGTACATATGTATGTAAGTTTTGTATGGACGTGTATAAAAATATGGGAAACAAGAAACCATCTCACATTTGTAGTTCGGTCTGCTATCCCATCTACATCGAAGAAAAGGGCACCAGGAATATGAGCAACCTATTGGAAAGATATCAATTGAGGAAAATGGATCAGGGCTGAGGCAGAAAAAGTACAACAGACATAAAATCTTACAGAAAGGATGTAGGGTGCATATCTCAATGTTACCATATACCAAAATTTGTTCAGAACCCAGATGACGAAAATCTATCAAACACTTTTTTCAAAGTGATTTTAACATAATCTTAGCAAATACCTGATACTCTTGAATTGGATTCCTCTGCTCATCTGGCATGTACCAAGATGCATCCAACACCTGAATAGAAGAAATATATGAAAATTACTAACTTTTAGTACTAAGCTTGGTTCTGGGGCTTGTATATGGAGGGGTGTAGTGAGGTTGACATTCCGTAAATGCAAAGCTTACTGTTCTCCGTAAATATACACGCCAAAAGTTACTAATATCTGAACAGTTTCAGCAATCACATCAGTTTATTATAACTAGTATTAGAGCATAGGCTTCGCATCTAGAGCCCTACAAAAATTGCTATTTACATCAATATTTTGTAAGTGAAGTAATAATTGAATTAATAATTTTTTTTAGTAAAATAATGATGATATGGTTTTTAATTATTATAAATAAGAAGTTCAGACTAAGAAACATAATATGCATATAAGTAGGATATAAGAAATACAGTGTGAATATATGTTGGGAGTTTTTTTTTTTTTTTTTTATAAGTAATTGCAATTTATAAAAAAGCGCAGAGGGGCGCAACCCTTATACACGGGAAGTATACAAGAGAACCCCTAAAAGGGACGGACATAAAATAATTTTAAAAAGTCTACATAAGTAAACACATTCAAACTATGATGGGATGCTATCCAAATATATAACATATTGAGCAACCGCTTCCGTAGCTCCACCATAGATGTCTCTACATCTTCAAAGAGCCGCGCATTCCGTTCCCTCCAAATACACCACAATAAGCACAGAGGAGCTAACCGCCAAGCTTCTTTAGCACGAGCACACCCTATCGCCAGCCCCCAACTATCCAACTAGTTACAACGATATCTAAAAATTTGGCTCTAGAATCATTTTAGGGTATTTTAGTTGATTAATTTTTTCCTTAGGGAGTTCGCGTTTCTATATATGTTATCGATGACTGCTAGCAAATCAAATTCCAAATCGACTTTAAGTATATCCCCACTGCTGACCTTTTGGGCCAGTCGCAACCCGCAAAGATTCAGAATTTGCCTCAAAATTAATTGGGACTATAACCATCCATGAGAATTAAAGGAAATAGATGGGCCAAGCGGTAGTCCAAGGATTGCACACATGATATTTTTGCTAAGTACCTTAAATATGTAGGGCAATATGCATGTGTGTGCGCGTAAAGGTATATCCAATATTAATCTCATGAGGAATAATCAGAACCCAATCTGAACCACAGATCAGACAGATTCTATTAAGTCAGATTCAAGTTTGAATTTGCTAAGTTGTAGGATTTACAATCCAAGACACGCAAATTATACAATTTGGGTGGTATTCTACTGAAACAACTTCTAAATCTATTCCTTGTAATTATCAAAAAATTTGTAGCCAAAAGATAAAACAACAATACAACACAGATCCTAGCAGATTTTCTTATCTGCTAAACTAGATTGAATTAAATATAAAAATGATGCAAATTAATAAGTGTAATCATGACAGAATCATATAAAATTTTACATCTCAACATTCCAAAGTATTTTCAGAGTATATTAAAAATTAAGAAAACCTCTGTAAGCAACTTTTACCAAGGCAATGGATGTTAGAAAATGTATCAGTAGAGGTGAAATTGAGAAAAAGTGTTTATTTAGACCCCTCTCGGGGATATCCAACAGAAAACTCAGCCTTTCAGAAGATAATAAGCTCTACCTAGTTCATCTGTGCACTCCTTGACATTTTTGTGCATAATTGCGCGCCCCCCCACAACCCCCCCCCCCCCCCCCCCCCCCCAATATTGCATGTGATATGATCTCCCATATCCTATTATGGTAGAAAGGGAGGGAGGGAGAGAGAGAGAGAGAGAGAGAGAGAGAGTTGTGTGCATCTATGCACATTAACACATGTTAGCATGGATGTATCTTTATATACACATAGATTCAGATCATTTCCACATTCCACAAAAAGGCAAGAAAAACTGTAGGAACAAGCCAAAGCAGGAACCTTGAGATCAGGCTCCTTGAGGTTAGCATGGAGCCAGTCAACAGAAACAACAGGCTCATTTGTAGATAATGATTGTGTTGAAAAATGAGCTCTTCTCCCAACCACTGAGGAAGCCATAACACAAGGAATCCGAGGTGACGTTCTATATGCAGTATAGGTGGGATCAGCTTGAAAGTGATATGGTCTCTTCTGCAATTAACATGAAATATCATATCATATCATCATATGATCTTGGCCAAAAGAGCATAACAAGATTGGAGGGATAGCTTCAACTCACTAAGACTGTCTCAATACAAACACATAGGTTTTTAATATTAAACTAATTTCTTCCCAAAATATACAAAATATAAATAAATAATTGTAAAAAAAATCACAAGATCAAAGATTCTTTTAAACATTTTCGCAGTTCAGGATAGACCTTCAGGATACAGCAAAAGCATGTAAAACAGATTTACACTACAGGATTTGCAATGACATTACTGCATAAGTCTCGTAGAGAAAAAGCATTAAATGGACTCTATGCACCCTAAAAAATTTCTCAATCTTTCCTGCATAGATCTTGCATAAGACACACGACTCATTGCATTTCACATTTCCACAGATAAGTCCATAACTGATGCTTCAAACATAACAACAATCATAAAGAAAGGAAAAGTAACAAACTAACACGCAGAGTCCAAAACAGCTTCTCATCTTTTTTGTTTGGTTATAAGAGTCCAAAACAATTGCTACACACTACACAATACCACGAGTTGATGCATATGATCAAGAACTGAGACCAGATACAAAACAAAGAATTAAAAACAACTTCTGGAATGGATAAAGGAAACCTTTCCATGCCCGAGTCTAAAATTCACAAATTTTGCCAAAGAAACACATAATTTATAACCCTTTCATCAGAAAAAACCTGATAAATGATAAATGTTCTTTGTTGAATTGTTGACCGTACTTCGATGGTTGTTAGTAAAAAAATTGATCACTTATTCATCAAAAAAAAAAAAATCTGATAAATGCAAAACCCCACTTCTCACACTCAAAAACTACCAAAAATAAATCAAAACTAATAAGAAAATTATAAATGTTATATACACGGACCAACAAAACGGAATACCCACATGGCAAAACCGATCAAAACAATCATTAGAACAAAATTTACCCAAATACACTCACATAATTCGACCAAACAAACCAAAACTGACACGTCTTTTGGACATTTAGTACATACCCAGATTAAAATTTCTCGAGAAAAATTGGGACTTACAGTGAAGAGGGATGTCAAAAGTCGGGGCTTGTGAGAGAAAGAGCATGAAGAGTGAATCAGGCGATAACCCCATAGAGTCCTCGTTGGGATGGCTGCTGCCATTTACTTAGAGACCATAAGAGTTAACGTCGGGCTTTTGGTGGTTTTCGGGGTCAGATTTCAGTGAAAAAAGACGAAGTACTTGTGCTGCGCTGTTGAATGGTGTGGTCACGGGCAGCCGCTACAGCCCGTACTGGTTTATATCATTGTTCGCGTGAAAATATTTCAACACAGATTGACGTGTTTTTTTTAAAAAAAAATTGGGTAAGCTTAAAATAGATAAAAGTGAAAATACCTTTATAGAAGGTCAAACTTAAAATATTTTTATTAAAAATAAATGCTACATATATTTTTAAATTCTTATTTACCTTCACGCATTATTGAATTTAAAACCCATTAATAAAACATATAAAATAAAATTATAATTTTCGTAATACATGTAGCATTTCTAATGTGAAAAAACTAAATAAATAAATAAATGAAGGAAGTAAGAGCATAAGAAGGTTGTGTCTTCGTGTGACAAAGAAACAAGGAGAAAAAAAATGTGGAAGCAAGTGGACCATAGAGTCTAATGCGCAACGGGTAAAAGAATGAAAAGAGAGAAATGATTGAAGGAAGAGTAGAGACCGGATTGAAACGAGGAAAACTCAAGAATCACTAGGTCATTCAAGCACTTAAATTATGTTTGGTATGTGGAATGACCATTTCATTAGAAAAATGAATAACTTTTATTAGGAATAGAAGAAAGTGGAATGTAATAACCTTGCTATTAGAATATAAGATAATGATCTAACACTTGAAATAGTAATTCTCATTGCCCATGACAGATGACAGATGCCCATTGAACACTGTCGGTAAAGAGTTGCTTGGGTGCAAAATACATGTGTCAGTGCCAAGTTAGACGATGGCTTAGTGGGCGATCATTACAATGCAGGAGTTGTATTTGTTTATTAGCTGCATTTCGCCGACGGGAACCTAGGCCATACTAGGTGCTTATTTATCGACAATAATCGGCAAGCGTACAGGACTTGGTGCTTAAGTGGCGTTGACAAATATAAGACGCTGTAATACTAGAGGAATTTAATGTCTCTTAAAAGTTAAATTCATCTATAAAAAATCATTATAATAATGGGAAGATATTATCATTTAGATTCTACAGTTGTTTAAGGAATTAAGGAAACTTTTAAAATAAAGTAATTGGGTAACAAACTGATTTTTACCTTAAAACTTAAAATGGGCATAATTTGGGCTTACGAACTCGAAACGAGTCGATTCAAAGCTCATTATGCTTGTATTTAAACCCTCTACTTAATGCTATAATTTCATAATATTTTGAAAAGTCAGAATTCAATGTTTAGCGGGAATTACTATTCACTAGCTAAAACGACATTTTCACAATTATCATTTTATTTCTAAAATTGAGGCTGGCCTATTATGTTTCTTAACATATTAGGACTCATTTTAGCAACTTGTAATGTAAAAGATGTTGTATTTGTTTAAATTAAGTTCCTCTTTTGAACTTTTGAATTGGCTGACAGTTTTCAAGTTTGTTGAGCCTCCAGAAATCACCAATCAATCACAAGAGCAAGGTTAAGTTCAAAATCATGAGCTTAAAGATGAAATGGACTATGTACCAGAATTGGTATATCATCCAGGCTCTTTAATTGAAATTTGCTGTTGATTTTAATATATTGTCAGCTTGTAACGTTTGCTTGATATGTGAGCTCATGCAGAATGTCTTGATCTTGCTTTACTTAATTGTGTTTGCTTTATTATATTTATCATCATCTAATTTTTGGGTTAGTGGGACTAATTAATCTGGAAGTTAAGAATGCACTTTATGTTCGTTGTGTGTATTGAGTCAAAATTTCCTTAAAGTTTACATTTCCTAGAAGCCAAATAAGTGGAGATGACAAAATGAAATGTAAGGTTTTTGAAAGTTTGATTAAAAATGAGCAATGGCTTAAATAGGAATTTCTTTTGAAACTCAGGTGGATTTCATTTGTTATTGAATTGTGTTACTCTAATTCATATTTTTTGATTTGTTTCATTTTTTAGATTTTAATTCCTTGGTGTCAAAGTCAATTACTTTCTGTTTTATATTATAAATTTAGCTGATATGGTTGTTTTTTTGGGTTTCTTCGTTTCATCTTAAGTATTGTGTTTGGAGTTTGATATCAGAATTTATGTTTGTTTTATAAATCTTAACTTTATATATAAATTTCAATTTCTGCAACTTATTTAGTTTTGCATATATTCTAAATGACAGTTGCTTTTGTATGTGTCAGTGTTGTCTTTTACGTTGTGTATGATTTTTACGGTATAAACTTTTGTGTATTCATGACTACTCCAGTTTGATGGTTTATTTGAGATATTTAAGTTTTGGTTCTCATTTCATTTCATTTTTGTGTGTAATTCAAGTTGATATGATGGTTTTGTGTGTTTGTCAACCCTTTTTTTTTTTTTCACAATTTGTTCACTTTTTGTATATAGCTACAACCAGTAATTGCATCCTCAACACATTATTTTTTCTTAGTTGTTCGTGAAGGGATCACCTTTTTAACTTGCACCCAAGTTAGCATGCCACCTTTGATGAGCATTGAGGTGGATGTTGTAGTCATATATAGTTTTCAATTAAGGATGTGCCTATATGCACTTTTAATTTGGATGAAATAGAATTCATTGACCTTCAACCATTTACTTTTTTGGTTCTTTGCAGAGTAGCTAATGTCCTCTCAGATTATCTTGAATATCTTTTCCATGGATGATATTTATTTTCATAAGTGTGATCTATATTTGGGGTTTTCAAACATAAATTGAATCACGGATGTAGAGTTCCAAAACATTCAAAAAAGTTAGGGGTAATTACCTTTTCCCCCCATCAACTACCAGCCATTGTCAACATGCCCCCATGAACTGACACCTCGACCAAAAGAGAGCATCCAACTACCATCGTTACCCACTTTGCCCCCATCCGTCAGTCTAATTCACACAAAGACCAAAATGCCCTCTACAGTAATTAATAAAAAAAATATTAAAATTAATATTTAAAAAAAAAATGAAAAAGGGCGCCACCCTTAGATTAATTTTTGTTTTTGTTTTTTTTTTAAAAAACAAAAAAAATATATTAATTTTAATATTTTTTTATTAATTACTGTAGAGGGCATTTTGGTCTTTAAACAAAAATTAACGCCTAAAAATGGAATATTCCATCCAAGTTAACGGAATCTTCTGACGGATGGGAGCAAAGTGGGTAACGATGGTAGTTGGATGCTCTTTTTTGGTCGATGTGTCAATTCATGGGGGCATGTTGACAATGGCTGGTAGTTGATGGGGAGAAAAGGTAATTACCCCAAAAAGTTATCATTAGTAAGGTGGTGGATTTGTCTTTCTCTAGACGACCTGGCCAGTTTGTGATTAGGAACTGGACTGCAAGAGATTAACTTCTTCAACCTCCTATTTGCTGAGGAAATAGTATTTCAAACTTGATCATATTGTATATTTTAGAATTGCTTAGAAAGAGCATTCTCTTTCCAAAGATCACAGTAGGAACTGTACTGCTGATTTTGGTTAACTTCTCTGGATTATGGATGGTCAAAATGAAAAGATAATCTTATGCCTACTAAATAAAGCTTCTTTATGATTGGATTTTCTTTTATAAACTGCAACATTTTCCCCATTTCTCCACGTTAATTTTTATCATTATGTTTGTTTCTATTTGCTGATGCAACAACTTCCTGTGTTCCATGGAAAACAACAGACCCAAAAATATGCTAATAATGAAGTTCTCTTGACAGGCATGAGATCGATGCTTTAAAACATTGCTTCTTCATGCGATGCTTTATGTGATGATATGAATTTAGAGGTGTAAGTTCTTACTATTAGAATTATTAGAATGCTGGAAATATGACTCATGAGATTTGGTGAAATTCTTTTTGCATAACATTTCAATTCTAGAACAAATGTGACTGACATCTATCTATCATTAGCTGTTTTAATATATTCCCAAATTGTCTATATTTGTTATGCTATATTCCTCTCATGCCATTCAATTGTACTTTACAGGATAACAATTTTTTATTTTTCTCAAGTATGGTGATTAGAACGAACTTCTATAAACAACAAAGGCTCAAGGCTCTCTAGCAGTAAATCATGAAAAATTCATCTATCCTTTTTTATTATTATCATTATTAATTTTTCATGATTGTTGGTTAAATTAATTTTTTTTTTTTTTGGTTTTTGCTATATCTGTTCCAGGCAGCATATGAGACAATCTTTCTACTTATTCTTGTCAATCATATCCTTCTCAAATATTTGTACTTTTACATTTGATCCGTATCTCTTTTGAAGCAATAGTGAGAGGAGTGTGAGGGTTCATTTTCCCATATGTTTAATATTTCTTATATCAAACGCCATCAACTGGAGTTAAAATAGTCAATTTTTAACATCACACTCCATCAACTAAACAGAAAATCATGCAGCCTTGTATTCTGCCAATCATTCAATCAAGCGAGTTGCCAAAGGAAATATATCACAGACAGCCAATCACTCACTCACTCGTGCTTTCAAAGGCAACTCTACAAGGCAAGAATCAGCAAGTCCAACCTTACCTTGCCCTCCAAGACTCATGGATCATCTCAGCATGCACACTAGGAAAGAGTGGACACAACTTTCCTTCTAGTTATATCAATATAATTGCTTAACAATTATATCCTAATTGTAAAATCTTTCTTTGTGTAGAATGGGGTGTACATTCAGTATATATAATGTGTAAATGATTCAATGAAATTTAAGCAAAAGTTTCTCAAACTAATTTCTTTTCATGGTATCAAAGCCTATCTAGGCACACACCCAAAGATACCCTTTTTGCTTCCTTTCCTTGCACACTACACCCTGTACCCATTTCCCTGCAATGGCAGCCTCTTCATCTGATGCTCCCACTGGTGCAATCCCCATTGCTACCATTCCCACTGCAATACCAACACTACCGGCACCCAACCTTACCTTCCATGAAAAACTTGAAGGACCCAACTATCTAAGTTGGCTTATCCAATTCTTTCCAATCCTGCCCAGCATAGACTCTATGGCAATCATTGATGGATCCAAGCCATGCCCACCCAAGTTTCTGGCTGATGACAGTGATGAGAAAGTGCTCAATCCTGAGTCTGCAATCTAGCAGAGAAAAGACCAAACGATCCTAAGTTGGATCAACATCACCTTGTTCAAAAAGGTGTTGTCTACCATTTATGGACTTAACACCTCCCGGCAGGTTTGGTTAGCCTTTGCCAACCAATTCGCCAATTAGTCCAAATCCCGAATTACTAATCTTAAGAAGCAATTGCAGAGCTTTCATCAAGGATCCAAGAGCTACTCAGACTATATTCAAGCTACAAAGGAGTGTTCAGACCAGTTGGTTGCAGCAGGAAAACCTGTTTTTGATGAGGACTTGATTACCTACCTAACCAATGGACTGAATCCAACATACAATGGGTTCATTACCTCCTTTTCCATCATGACCCAAGACAAAACACTGAGCCTAGATGATTTTCAAGATGAACTCTTGCATCATGAGACCCTTCTGAACCACCAAAGCAAGACAGTTGACACTTCTACCTATGCCTTATTCACTTATAAACCAAACACAGGCCAATTTTGTTAGTAGTTTGGCCTCATTCTGTGTTTGGACAAAATCACTTAAGTGTAAAGATGCTGTAAACAGGGATTCCACTATTCAGAGTCTGCAAGTCAGAAGAATCCAAGTTCCCTGTCAGCCGTCCGGACGATCGAGCCATCCTGTCTGGACGCCCATCTGTCCACTGTTCCATCCGTCCGGACGACGTGTTGTTAGTATTTTGGCCTCATTCTATGTTTGGACAAAATCACTTAAATGTAAGGATACTGTAAACAGGGATTCCACTATTCAGAGTCTGCAAGTCAGAAGAAATTCAAGTTCCCTGTCAGCCGTTCGGACGCCCATCTGGCCACTGTTCCATCCGTCTAGACGACGTGTCATCCCGTCCGGACGCTAGATAGACCAACATCATCCGTCCAGACGAAGTGTTCATTCCATCCAGACCCCATACTGTATCGAGAAGTTTCTGTGCCAGCTTGCATCCGTCCGGACGTTTCAGCAGCATGTCCGGACGCCTCCCAGTACTCGATCAGTTTCTGATTTCTTTCCAAGTTCCACAAAAGGGAAGATCAATCAATCGTCCAGACGATGTGGTATCCCGTCCGGATGTGCGTCTCCGTAAGGCAAGAATAGCAATTCAAATATGACCGTCCGGACGTCTGACAGCTGTGGTTCGGATGCGCGTGCATCAAAGAAGGAAATTGCCGATTCAACTTCAACCGTCCGGACGACTGCCTATCATGGTCCGGACGCGCGCATTACTGATATGGAAATTGCGTGTTGAAGAATAGCCATCCGGACGCTCGAGAGCCTTATAAGGAAATTACTTGCAGCGGACGTACGATCATCCGGATGATGTCCTTAAACAGGAAAGATTTCTCCGCGGAAATTTTTGAAAATCTATTTGCACAGTTGTCCGTCCGGACGGCCCATGTCCACCGTCCGGACGGTGCCCAAGTATATTTTGCCTGACGCTCATTTGAGACCCCAGCCTATAAATAGAGGCCCCTGGGCACTGAGAACTGCAAGAATTCGGTGTGAATTCCATTAAAGCTCAGAGAAGTCATCAATCCCTCTGAAGCCGTTTTACAAGTGTGCTGTGCTGTAAACTGAAGTCTATCTTAGAGGTCGGCTCTAAGGTAAGGAGTTCCATTGAAGACCCCTTCAGGTAGGAGACCCTGGTTGGGAAGCGTTCGTATTGGGTTACACGTTAGAGATCAAGGTACGACCACTGCATCGGTACATGTGAGTGTTACTGTCTTGTATCTAGCTATGTCTTTTGAATAGTAGAATTCCTGGGTTTGGCTGCCCTGGAGTGGTTTTTCTCTTAATTGAGTTTCCACTTCGTCAACAAAAATCTGTGTGTCATTTACTTTCCGCTGTGCTTTAATTTTTGTTGACACTTATGCACACACTTTATTTTTAGAAGTCAATTTCGTTTTTCAATTGGTATCAGAGCGGGTACACTCTGTTTAGGATTTATTTCCTGAGTGTGATCCTCATCTCTTTGTGACTTCTATTTTTTATTACACCTTTCATCATGAATTCTTCTCAGTTATCTAATGAGGATTCTGATATTAAGCTCTTTAAGGTTTTTAATAAATTGAAGAATGCTCAACATTCTAAAATTTCACATAAAGAGCTTAAAAAGGTGAAGCAAGAAAAAGAGTCATTAATTATGCAATTGTCTGAATCACTTACTTTGATTGATTCTTTGAGATCTGAAAATACCATGCTATTTAACATTATTGATACACTTGAGAATAAATTAAAGGAATCTGAAAATCTCTTGGAAAAATTCTCAAGTGATAATTTGAAAAGCATGTTGTGTATTCATTCAGATATTTCAAACAAGCCTGGTTTAATTGTTGATGATTTGAGTGCTTCTACTTCACATATTTCTGACTTTGAATTAGATCCTGTATTTGAGAGTTTTATGACTATTTTGGCCAAGTGATTTTCATGTTTATGCAAAAGAAGAATCGCTCCTTTCCTCATGCGATGAAAAAGTGCACTATCCGAGACTCCCTAAAGGTACATATTTCCTTCTCTGACTATTTGCTTCTAGAATTTCTGAATAAGAGAAGAGGTTTGTGATAAGATGGTCAAATTGACCACAGGCTAGTTGAACCTAGGATCCAAAAATTCTGGCATTTCCTCTAGCTTACAGCACCATAAGAATTGAGCAGTTATTTGTATGAATTTTGTGCTTTAAAATTGTCTATTCACTGCTTCTGTACTGAATTTGCAATATACCTTGCCCTCTATGAGCAAGTAAAAATTTATCTTGTCCTTCATGGTACAAGTAAAACAATTCGGTGCTGTATCTCAGGGGGAGTGTATCAGATGAGGATGGCTAAGCCCTAGTAAGAGCAAGCATTTGAGAAGGCCTCAAGAGCAATACTTCGGTGAGCCTCTTGTCTGGATGCAAAACATGATGGAGTTGATGATGAAGTCTTGTCAGCAACCACCCATTAGAAGGCAGACTTGAGTTGAGAATGGCAGTTACCCCAGGAACAGGGAACTGACGCACCTAGCAGGTTCGGGTGTTCATGCCTAGGATTTGGTTCCTAATCCTAAGGCATCAGGTTTGATTGCTTGCACCTTTTATGTCATATTTATGTGCTTGTTATGCAATCTAGGAACTAGTTTGTTGTGCATCCTGTTTCTCTTGAGAGAACTTTGCAGGTGTCTATTGGGGAAGACAGAAAAAGCAGGTCGAGCGACTGTTTTTCTGTACTGGCATCTTTGAGCATTTACAGGTGTGATCTTACCTTTGCATATGATGTCATTTCCATATTGCATGTTTTGTTTTTTTTTTTAATAAAATAAAAAAATAAAAAAGAAAGAAATTTTTGGGGAGAATTTGCAAGATTTTTTTTTTGGCTGTTTAGATATTGTATGTATCTCTACCTGATATCTCAATTCTATGAGGATTAATTTACCTTGCTTAGATATTTTGAGAGTATATGATTTTTTTTTTGCCAAGTTATTTTTCCTGGTTGTGCAAAAGTAGGATAGCTCCTTTCCTCATGCGATGAAAAAGTGCACTATCCGAGACTCCCTAAAGGCACATCATTCATTCTCTGACTAATTGCTTCTAGAATTTCTGAATAAGAGAAGAGGTTTGTGATAAGATGGTCAAATTGACCACAGGCTAGTTGAACCTAGGATCTATAAATTCTGGCATTTCCTCTAGCTTGCAGCACCATAGGAATTGAGCAGTTATTCGTATGCATTTTGTGCTTTAAAATTGTCTATTCACTGTTTCTGTACTAAATTTGCAATATACCTTGCCCTCTATGAGCAAGTAAAAAGTTATTTTGTCCTTCATGGTACAAGTAAAATAATTCGGTGCTGTATCTCAAGGGGAGTGTATCAGATGAGGATGGCTAGGTCCTAGTAAAAGTAAGGTTTGACTTTTGGCTAATCTGTCACGGATTCTCTATCTTCTTTAGGAAATCCGGTTGCTCTTGTCATGATTTTTCAAACCTTGTCGGTTCAGTCTCCACACACACACGCATTGCTTGAGTTGAGTTGTCTATTTGACTTTTCTATGTTTAGGAAAATTACTTGTGCTAATTGAAATCTCAACTCTCTTTTATATCTCTGTTGAGTTTTGAGATGCTTTCTGATTGTGTTATCAGTTGATTATACATGCATGTTTTGACACTGAAAAAATTGATCTCTGTAAAATTTTCCTCAGTTTTTATATGTTTCAGTGTGGAGCGTCCGGACGGACTGGTGGTCCGGACGGCACTCTCTTGAAGTCCGGACGGGGATGGAGCCCACATGTCCGGACAGGACCTGATGGAGTCCGGACGCGCGCTGTCATCATCGTCCGAACGGTCTCTTTATATCGTTCGGATGCGCGCAACCAGTCTGCTCCTTTCCGAGGCAGCAAGCTTCCGGACTTCATCAATCCATCGTCCGGACGGCGACCCCACAGAGGCTATAAAACCCCCTGCTCCCCGCATTCTCACTATACCCCACTCAATCTCACTTTTGGCTGTTTGTGAGTTCTCTTTTTGTGAGTTTTTGGCTTTTTGCATATTCCTCTCATATTTCAGGTATTTTTCTAGTGTTTTTCTCTTCAGTTTCTTTTAAACTGTTAGAATGTTATTTCTTTTGGAATATGAGATGCATATATTGAAATTCCTTGGACTTAGTTGTGATTTTATTTTTTTTACACAAGTCCTTTTATTGCTGTTATTCTGCCAAATTTTTGTTATCCTAACAAGAATATTTTTGGAATATTTTTTTTGGAAAATTCTTGTTGGATCTTTTGCAGAATCATGTCTGCCGGCAGTCCACCCCGCAGGGTCCGTCAGAGGCTTGTGGAAGATAGGGATGCAATTCAAGCCAAGATTATGGACCACACTGTCATTGCTGAGCGGAACGTCCTTCGGGCTGACATCATGGTGCCACTGTTGGACAACATTCTTGCCATTATCCAGACATACAATTGGGGATATCTCCACAGCTGTGCTTGTGTGGTGTACACCAGATTGGTCAAGCTGTTCTACACCAACATGGAAGTGGTGCAAAATGATGATCACAGAGTGGTGCTTCAGTCCTCCGTTGTAGGCCATCTCATCACTGTTGATCCTCAGGTCATCAGTCATATCATTTGAGTCCCAGTGCTCGAGATTTCGGCCAGCCCATACAATGAGGTGGTGCTTCCTCCATCCCTGGATGATCTCAGGGAATTCTTTCGTGCTGTTCCCCAAGGTAAGGAGCGCTCTACTACCATCCGGATTGGTGCCCTGTCATCCACCCACCGCATGTTGGCCAAGATCATTCAGCAGAACATCTGGCCTGTTGCCCGGCGCAGTGATCTGATCCTGAAACGAGCCCAGTTTGTCTATGCAATCCACCTCTGCTTGCCTTTTCTGCCTGTGCAAGCACATTTGGGGGTTATATTAGAGGCCCGTGATGAGAGCACTGCTGGTCTTCCGTTTGGCTGCCTCCTCACTCAGATTATTCTTTAGTCGGGCATCAATGTTAATGGCGAACCGAAGATGAAAATCCAGCAGCCCATCAGCAAGCAGACTTGATGAAGTCTAATGCACAGCTGTGGAGAGATGACTCCGATGATGAGGTGCCCCCACCTGCTGCTATGCCAGTCGGCTTTCCAGATATGGCTTCATCCTCACATACTGTTCTGCCATCTGAGCCGGAGGTCAATTATGCTCAGATTATGGAGGCTCTTGCTGCACTTCAAGGAGGGATGAGCACCATGCAGGTGTCTATGTCCTCCATGCAGCAGTCTATGTGTTCCATGCAGCAGTCCATCTCATCCATGCAGCTAGCTGTGCACTCCATCGATAGGCGTGTGGAGCAGAACCAGCTGGACCTTCAGGAGTGCCTGAAGTATCATCATCCTAGCAGCAGTAATAATGAGGATGTTGCAGACAGGATTTTACCCATGCCTGAGGATGTTTGATTCCCTCTTATGTTTGTAGACTTTTTATTGTCTTTTGTTATTTTGAGACAATTTCTGCTTTGTTAAAACTTTTTGGATATATATTACTCTGTTTCCCGGGTCCTTCTGAGACCGTTAGGGGTAGTAATTCTTATGACAATTAGTTTTTATTACTCTGTTTTACCCTTTGTGACAAAAAGGGGGAGTAATTTTTATTTTTGGACCGGGAATGTATTTCCAAACCGGTCAAGTGATTTTTGTCCCAGAATGGCCAAAGGGGGAGTTTGTTAGTATTTTGGCCTCATTTTGTGTTTGGACAAAATCACTTAAGTGTAAAAATACTATAAACAGGGATTCCACTATTCAGAGTCTGCAAGTCAGAAGAATCCAAGTTCCCTGTCAGCCGTCCGGACGATCTAGCCATCCTGTCCGGATGCCCATCTATCCACTGTTCCATCCGTCCGGACGACGTGTCATCCCGTCTGGACGCTAGACAGACCAGCATCATCCGTCCAGACGAAGTGTTCATTCCGTCCGGACCCCATACTGTATCGAGAAGTTTATGTGCCAGCTTGCATCCGTCCGGACGTTTCAGCATCACATCAGGACGCCTCCCAGTACTCGATCAGCTCCTGATTTCTTTCCAAGTTCCAAGAAAGGGAAGATCAGTCAACCGTCTGGACGATGTGGTATCTCGTCCGGACGCGCGTCTCCTTAAGGCAAGAATCGCAATTCAAATATGACAGTCCGGACGTCTGACAGCTATGGTCCGGACGCGCGTGCATCAAAGAAGGAAATTGTCGATTCGACTTCAACCGTCCAGACGACTGCCTATCATGGTCCGGATGGGCGCATTACCGATATGGAAATTGCGTGTTGAAGAATAGCCTTCCGTACGGTTATCCCCCATGGTCCGGACGCTCGATAGCCTTATAAGGAAATTACTTTGCAGCGGACGTGCGACCGTCCGGATGATGTGCCATCTCGTCCGGACGATGCCCTTAAACAGGAAAGATTTCCCAGCGAATTTTTCGAAAAATCTTGTCGCACAGTTGTCCGTCCGGACGGCCCATGTCCACCGTCCGGACGGTGCCCAAGTATATTTTGCCTAACGCTCATTTGAGCCCCTAGCCTATAAATAGAGGCCCCTGGGCACTGAGAACTACAAGAATTCCGTGTGAATTCCATTAGAGCTCAGAGAAGTCATCAATCCCTCTGAAGCCGTTTTACAAGTGTGTTGTGCTATAAACCGAAGTCTATCTTAGAGGTCGGCTCTAAGGTAAGGAGTTCCATTGAAGACCCCTTCAGGTAGGAGAACCTGGTTGGGAAGCGTTCGTGTTGGGTTACACGTCAGAGATCAAGGTACGACCACTGCATCGGTACATGTGAGTGTTACTGTCTTGTATCTAGCTATGTCTTCTGAATAGTGGAATTCCTGGGTTTGGCTGCCCTGGAGTGGTTTTTCTCTTAACTCAGTTTCCACTTTGTCAACAAAAATCTATGTGTCATTTTCTTTCCGCTATGCTTTAATTTTTTTTGACACCAATGCACACACTTTATTTTTAGAAGTCAATTTCGTTTTTCAAATTTCATCCCAAGAACCGTGGGTCCTCATTCTCCAAGTTTCCTCCCAGAAACTTTGGCTGCAGCACAAGCTCCCACTCCAAGATACAATGCAGTACCACCACCTGCTAGGTGCTCAGAACCTTCCAAACATCCAGCCTCCTCCAGATATCATGTCCATCGCATGCGGCTGGACCAGACCACCGGTTTCCTGCATCTTCCAACCCTTGGGTACCCTGCCAAATCTGTTACAAATTAAGTGACATGGCTCTCGACTATTACCACTAGATGGACTATGCTTTCCAAGGCCGACGGCCACCTCCTCAATTGCATGCTATGACTGCTCACACCACCACTGCCTATGAAAACCAAGAGTGGTATGCCGATAGTGCAGCCAATGCACACATCACCTATGATCTGAACAACCTCCATGTGCAGCAGCCCTTTCCTAGCACTAACACGATTGCTGTTGGCAATGGATCAACACATGCTATAGCCAATTCTGGTTCTGCCACTCTCACCTCCTCTCAATCCAATTTTCAACTCAATCATGTGTTGCACTACCCTAAAGCAGCAGCTATTCTTATTTCCATTCAAAGATTTTGTCTTGATAATGACTGCTACTTCATTCTAACAGCATCACATTTTTACATCTTTGATTTGCAGACACAAGTACTCCTGCTGGAAGGGAGGAGTGAGAATGGTATGTACCCCTTGAAGCTCAACAAAAAGTCTCACAGAGGCAGCAAGGCATTCCCAAGCCCTCCTAGGAATAAAAACTACTCCCCTAGTGTGGCATTTTAGGCTAGGACATCACTCTACTGAGGTTGTAACTAGAGTAGTCCAAGAAAATAAGTTGCCTATTTATGAGTTGAATTTTAATAAAAATCATGTGTGTGCTTCTTGTCAATTGGGCAAAGCTAAGAAACATCATTTTCATGCCTATACTCGAATCTCAGAATTTCCTCTCCAATTGATTCATACTGACTGCTGGACATCACCCATCTCTTCTGTGAGTGGCTATAACTACTATGTCCTATTTGTTGATGACTATTCACGCTATTCATTGATCTATCCTCTTCACTCTAAGGCAGAAACATTTGCTGCATTTGTTCAATTTAAAGCCCTAGTTGAAAATCAATTCTCCACCACCGTCAAGCAGTTGCAATCAAATGGTGGAGGTGAATATAACTCTCAACAATTCCAATCATTTCTCATCACTCATGGCATTGCTTACAGAAAGAGCTATTCATATATTGTTGTGCAAATATCTACTAAAAAAAAATAGGTAATGTAATGTTCAAGGTATTTTGTAGTAAATAAAATACGAAATTTGGATAAAAAATTAATTAAAGTTAATTTAGTGTATTTAAAATGCGAGAGAATATTTTTAAAGTTTAAAGTAAAATAGAAATAAAATAGAAAAGAAAAATGAAATAGAAAATAGAAAAAAAAAATAAGAAAAAGAAAAATTAAATGAGCTAAAGTAAAAGTTAAATTAATAATAAATAAAAAAAAATTATTAATAAAAAAATCAGACAAAGAAAAGTAAAGGAAAAAGAAAGGAATTAATATATATATATATATATGATATGTGAGGCGCACAGTGCACCTCACTTAAGAAAAGCATGAAGGGCAGTACAGCCTTTCTTCTTAAAAGAGGCAGCGTGCTATCTCTTTATAAAAATATATATAACGTGAAGCGCACATGCGCCCCACTTAAAAGAAAAAGGAAAGAGGTAGTGTGCCTCTTTCCATCTAAACAGTGGGAAAGAAAAGAAAAAAAAAAAGGGAGGGAGATTTATCATTCTCCTAATACAAATATTGTGATCCACGAAGATCCAACGATCGGATCTTCAATCCGTTTTCGGAAACGTGATCCTTGCACTCGGATCTATGTTTTCACTGATTGTTTTAAGGTAAAAATACTAAACTCATGATTTTGTGATTTTTGGGTAAAATCCTAAATGTGAGTTTAATCCTCTATATTCTTTAGGTATTTGAACTTATTGGAGCTTACTTGAGGCTACCCAAACTTTGGTTTGAAGTTTGGTGAATTTGGGTAAGCTTTTCCTCAAGCCTCAACTTTTAGGTATTTGATTTTTATGGTATTTTATGAGATTAACCCTTAGTAAATGCCATTGGGTTAGTAATATTGTGATTGAGGTTAAGTTTGGGAAACCATAATTTGATGGATTAGATTAATTTGCGGTTTTTAAGTATGTAAAAACCTAGATTGTTAATTGTGGAGTAATTGTGATTATAGTGATGATTAATCCCAAATTAACCATGGGTTTTGTAAAAATAAATATTTATGGGGTTAGGTTTTAATGTTAGTAATTTGTATAAAATTGGAGTTTTATTTATAAGCCTAAGAATATTGTTATGTATGAGTTTAGGCAATTGACGGGTAAAATAGTCCTTGAGCGATTCAAAGTGATAATTAGTGTAATTATTAGATGGGAACTAAATGGATGTAATATGTCGTGTTCAACGGGACTTTGTGGATTAAGCCTAGGACTTGTTAGTGTTGGTGTGTAAGCAGTCAAGGTGAGTATTCTACTCACTGAGAAACTATTATTTTTATGTATTATGGATTTGCAAAATATATATACTGTTTTGTAATTCCAAACCAACTGTATGTTAAATATATATGTTTTGGTTGATTTGAGTACTTTAGAGTATGTTCAAATATATCAATGTCAGTTTGAGAATATAGTATTGTGTGTTGCATGATTTGGACGAAATATATAATTGTTTTGCAAAGCATGATTTAACAGCATGATACACTAATGAAATACTTATTGGCCAAGCACAGAGCATAGTGCATGTAGCATAGAGCATACAACATGCAGCATGCAATAACCCAGTAGTAACCTAGCAGTAGCCCGGTAATAGACCTTGGGGGACCCAAACCCCACAGCAACATGCATAGCACATATAGCATGATTTATATTGTGTGGTTTTGATAATTACTATGTGTAGTTTGCTAGACATATTAGCATGCCTAAGAGTTTTAATGGCAAAGAGCTTATGTATACTACTATCGTCTAGTTGCATGATTTAAGAACATTGAGCTTGGATGTACAAGGGTATTTTCATTGTTCGGGTATGAGTAATACAGTATCCTGGGAGTAGGTGGATGGATTGTCATAAACATGAAGTTGTAATGCCCTAGGATTCAGTGTTACCCATATTCGGGAAAATGATAGTATGCTCATACTAAAGAGTGAAATGACATGTTTTAAGCTTGGTGTACTTGGATGTGATGCTATTGGTTGAGATATCAGTGTGTTTTGGGAGTAGGTAGAAGGATTGTCATTGGTACATCAATAAGAAGTGCTTGGATATCGGAGTTTTACTCCAGTAACCGCATGGACAACTATGTGCCATAGACACAAAGTTGTAATGCCCTAAGGCATGGTGATATCACAGTTGATAACGTTAGATCTCTGTGCATTTGAGCTACCAACATAAAAGTATTATTGTAGATGGGTGTGTACGTAGTTGCTTCCGAATAATTAGAACTTTTACGTATGAGTCCAACTACATAGTATGTTTTAAATGCTTTCTAATAGTCAGTGTTTGCTATATCAGCTATAGGGGTTTTCAAACAAAATTTCATAAATTAGTAGCTGTTATAGTGTACGCGAGACTAAAAATGAAAAGTTGGTTCATTGCGAAAACTCAGTTAGTTTAATATCACTGAGGTCTCAGTATTATGTACTGAGACGATGAACTCATTCTTTCACCTATATGGATGTAGCAAACCCCCACAACCATATAGATGATGTTCCTGTGATTATAGGTACACCTGACTTAAAGGAGGGCCCCGTAGCTGCGTATTTGGGATACCACGATTGAAGCACTCCGCTACAGGCGTATTGAGTTGGACTATGGAGTTCGCTCTTTTGGGGTATTTTGTATATGGCTAGTGACGTACGTGTCACATATTCTTTTGTGTAGCCATGCTTTTGTATTAATGGGCAATTGTAAGCCTTAAGCAGTTAGACAGATATATGGCTCTTTAGTATGGACCACATGTTATTTTTAGATGTGCTTTCCATTATAATTTTTAGTATTATAATTATTCCACTGTTAGATATTACTCTGAATATCAGGTACATGATATGGAACGTGTACATTATGTTGGTTGAGCGACATGTAGTCGTGCTACTATAATGACTCGTTTTATGTTTTATAAATGTTTTGTACAAAAAAAAAAAGGTTGTCACAAGTCAATATTTGTACGTTTTACTCGCAAGTGCACAAGATCAAAACGATAGTATAGTACGCAAATACGAGATCATTCCCACGAGGATTGGTAAATTATGCTTAAATGGATTTCCTAAATAATTAAGATAAGTGAAAATATTAATAAGATCTAATAAGAGAAGAGACAAATATTAAGAAAATATAATAGGAGATAAGATAGGGCTTTGATATCCACTGCTAATTATACTCAATTAAGATTCTCAATGCCAATGCTACAATCATAACTTGATACTTAATGTTTACTGGCCACAAGGGCATGGTATCTACTCCTAAAGCCATTGATTTCCCTAAGCTATGAGTTAGGCATGGTATCTACTCTAACTCTTTTCTTCCTTGAAGGATTTAGTATGGTATCTACTAAGTTGTTCTTCAAGAAAGCATAAATCTATGGAAATTAGTAAACGCACTCAGGTTAGAACATGGTATCTATTTCAATTGTCTTTATATTGATTAATCCAAGAATCTATGATGGGGTTCTTTTGTTACTTTATTATGCCCAGGACTCAGTCATCCAAATTGACATAAATAACTAATTCATATAACATGCATATGGTGATCAAGCATAAACATGAGAGGAATTCAAGAAAATAGGAAATAATCAAGTTAAGTATCAATATATGAATTGTAGCAAATACGCCAATTGAAAACCTTAACGAGACATAATTAGGGCTTCAATCGAGCTCTAACTAAATTATTAGGGGTAATTACCTTTTCCCCCATGAACTACCGGCCTGTGTCATTTTGCCCCCACGAACTACCACTTCGACCAAAAAAGAGCATCAAACTACCATCTTTACATACTTTGGCCCCTTCCGTCAGAGAATCCCGTTAACTTGAATGGAATATGCCATTTTTTACCGTTAATTTTGATTTAAAGACCAAATTGTCCTCTACAGTAATTAATAAAAAATATTAAAATTAATATATTTTTTTTTAAAAAAAAAAAAACCTGAAGGAAAAGGGGTGGCGGCAACCACCACTGAGGTGGCCGAGTGGCCGTACGGCCTCCCCAAAACTTGGGGTGGCCACACGTTCACCCTAGGTCTTTTCTAGGGTGGCCGCCCAAAGGCCGTGGGTGGCCCGCGAGCCACCCCTAAAGGTGGCCAGAAAAGACCTAGGGTGGCCGTGTGGCCACTCCAGGTTCTGGGGAGGCCGTGCAGCCACCCCTTAGGCTAGGTTGGGCCACGAGCCACCCCAGAGGTGGCTCCGCAGGCCACCTGGCCACCTCAGGGGGTGGCTGCCGCCACCCCCTTTTCCTTCAGTTTTTTTTTTGGTTTAAGTTGAGTGTATTTAGGTCATTTTTGAAATTGAATTAGGGTATTTATGTCTTTGCATGAATTAGACTGACGAAAGGGGCCAAAGTATGTAAAGATGATAGTTTGATGCTCTTTTTTGGTCGAAGTGGTAGTTCGTGGGGGCAAAATGACAAAGGCCAATAGTTCATCGGGAGAAAAGGTAATTACCCCAAATTATTAGTTACAACTAATATCGACTAAAATTATATATATACAGAAAATAAATAAAGGAAGAAAGAAAAACCAAAATCCTTCTTGAAGTAGCCTCAAATTCTTCCCCAAAGCTTGTGTATTCTTTTCTTCAAAGGTTAAAAGTCTATTTATAGGAATTAAAGAAGCTCTAGAAGCCCTAGGAATCCTAGAAAAATTATAAATATGTAATACCCCGTATTTTAAGATATTGAATAAAATATCTTAAAATATGATTTAAGACCTAATAATAATGTAAAAGAATAAATATGAATATTTATAAAAATAAATATTCATTTATTAAGAAGCATTTATAGTTTCAGTTTAATAAAAGTTTAAACAGACCTTAAATTTAAGAATAAAGAAAATAGGATCAAACGAAATCCCTTTTGGTCGATTCAGAAGCCAGAACGCTCGCCTCGAAGTCCTCTAGCTACCCTCTAAATTTCATAATTTTTGGACTTCGTTAAGGGAATGAAAATACCCGCGAAAAATACTACCCATGTTTTGGACGAAAATTCATATATAACATTTATGGGCCTATTTCTATTTCTTAAAACCCTGCCCAACCCATATGAGATTTAGCACGTATGATTTAAAGGACGCAGCCCTCATGTAAACTCAGCCCACGTTCACACATCCATTTTATTCCAGCCCGTTCAACAAAGAGGAACCCATTTCTACCTCTTCAAGTGAATCGGCCAGTTAAAAAAAAAAAAAAAAAGAACAATAAAAGAGATTCAGTTAGAGACCAGTCAGAAGCCAACTAGAGCTAGTTAGTTAGAGATAAAAATAAAAAATTAAAAAATTAAATTTTTTTTTTTTTAAAAAAAAAATATGCAGAAGCTTCCATGAAGATATTTTACGACTTGATGTCTACATCTAGTGACTCACCCCTACATGCCCAAACTTGCTCCCCACTTGAAATTCCCAGCCCTTGGATCAATCTTGATCCAAGCCATCCCGACCGATCATTTTCCTATAGAAGAGAAGCTGCCCTTCACGTTCATCGCACAACTCCTTCAATTCTCTCAAAATTCTCTCGGTTCTAGCTCTTTCTCCCCTCTTTCTCTGCATCACTCTTTGTTTGATGCAGTAGCTGTCGTTTCTCATCTCTTTCCCCTCACTTTCTCTTGGTTAAAAACACTCTCTCGGGTTGGCTTTGACAAGAAGGAAATCAGGAGCCTTTTGGGTAAGGCTCTATCTCGTTTCTCTCTAATTTGTGTGTATGTTTGGTTGTACAATATATAAAAAGAAAAGAAAAAGAAAAAGAAATGAAAAAGAGGAAGAAGTAGGCGTACAGGAAGAAGAAGAAGAAAAGATAAGGAATAGAAAACAGGTGTGGAAAACTGCATGGGGGAGAGTGTAAGATGACAGGACCTACCTGCTTCCAATGTGGTAAGACTGGTCATTTTCAGAAGTATTGTCCCATGAACTCTGCTAAAGGATCAAAGCTGCAAGGAGGAGAATCTCAACAACAATATCCTGCCCAAGCACGAGTATTTTCACTTATCCCTGGTGGTGCTGAAGAAGATGAGGAATATACAGATGCGGCAGCAGGTAACATACTTTCAATAGATAGCATTGGGCTTACTATTTATGATTTAGGACTTTCGTTGCGCCGATCCCATGAAATTTCTAATAGTACACAACCATTAAGATAGTATTTGTGACAGAGCAAAAAAAAAAAAAAAGGGGGGAATCATTGTACCCTATAAGGTTAGTACCCCTACGCACTTTAATCGAATAATCGAACCTATAAAAGAGATCATGGTACTATATAAAATTGTGTACTAGATAAAACATTATTTTCCTACACCCTTTTTGAAAGGATAAAAACAATCACTTATCATAGTCAGAGTTTTCGTCTATGATAAATTTCTTTCTAAAATAATAGATGGAATTTCAACAATAGGAGAATAAGATAAAAGACTTCTAATGAAACAAACGATAGGAATATTATTTTCTTATGTTGTTTCTCTCTCGTAATGATCAAGGTTAGGATAACCCATGATTAGTAATTAAATGTTACACTTGAAATTTGTATTGCTAAAAGATTAGTAATCTAAATCTTCCCAAAAATTTAGATTATTTCCAAAAACAATACAAAACATCAAACTATAACAAAACTAAGAGCTTAACATATGTAAATTAAGGGGCTTGAATGTGTAGCATTCATCATTTATGATATATTTCTCCCTAGAATGGTCTTGCGGAAAGAAACTTGAGGCATATCCTAGAAACTA
Source organism: Alnus glutinosa (assembly GCF_958979055.1). NCBI lineage: Eukaryota > Viridiplantae > Streptophyta > Magnoliopsida > Fagales > Betulaceae > Alnus > Alnus glutinosa. The sequence continues at coordinate 11,768,269 of NC_084893.1, forward strand.
GCCTAATTCTCCTAGCTCATGATCACATATCTTCAAAATATTGGGTTGATTCCTTCCTCACTGATGTATACATTATCAACCGATTACCCACAGCTACTCTCAAACAGTGCACTCCCTATGAAAATGTTAGTTTTTGTGTTGGCCTCATTCTGTGTTTGGACAAAATCACTTATATGTAAGGATGTTGCAAACAAGGATTCCACTGTTCAGAGTGAAGTCAGAAGAATTTCAAAGTTCCCTGTTAGCCGTTCGGACGATGTGTCATCCCGTCCGGACGCCCATCTGTCTACTGCTCCATCCGTCCGGACGATGTGTCATACCGTCTGGACTCCAGACAGTCCAGCATCATCCGTCCGGACGACGTGCTTCTTCCGTTCGGAAACTTCACTGTATCGAGAAGCTTCTGTGCCAGCTTGCTCCGTCTAGACGTTTCAGTAGCACGTCCGGACGCCTATCAGTTCTCGAACGGTTCACTAATTCTTTCCAAGTTCCAAAGAAAGGGAAGATCAATCAACTGTCCGGACGATGTGGTATACCGTCTGGACGCGTATCTCCGTAAGGTAAGAATCGCAGTTCAAAATGAACCGTCCGGACATCTGACAGCTGTGGTCCGGACGTTGGTGCATCGTATATGGTAACTGACGATTCAACTTCAACCGTCCGGACGTCTCCCCCTTATGGTCTGGACGCACACGCATCAGATATGGAAATTGCGTGCTGAAGTTTAGCCATCCAGACGATGTTCTTATATAGGAAAGATTTCTCCGTGGAATTTTCGGAAAACCCTGTCGCATAGTTGTCCGTCCGGATGGTCATGGTCCACCATCCGGACAGCTCACAGGCTTATTTTGCCTGACGCACATTCTGACCCCCAGACTATAAATAGTGGTCCTTGGGCACTTAGAGCTGCAAGAATTTGGTGTGAATTCCATTAGAGCTTAGAGACGTGTTATTTCCTCTAGAGCCGTTTTTCAAGTGTGCTGCGCTATAAATCAAAGTCTATCTTAGAGGTCGACTCTAAGGTAAGGAGTTCCATTGAAGACTCGTTCAGGTAGGTGAACCTGGTTGGGAAGCGTTCGTGTTGGGTTACACGTCAGAGATCAAGGTACGACCATTGCATCGGTACATGTGAGTGTTACTGTCTTGTATTTAGCTATGTCTTCTGAATAGTGGAATTCCTGGGTTTGGCTGCCCCGGAGTGGTTTTTCTCTTAACTGAGTTTCCACTTTGTCAACAAAAATCTCTGTGTCATTTACTTTCCCCTGCGCTTTAATTTTTGTTGACTCTTGTTGCACACACTTTACTTTTAGAAGTCAATTACAATTTTTCAATTGGTATCAGAGCCGGCACACTCTGTTTAGGATTTAATTCCTGAGTGTGATCCTCATCTCTTTGTGACTTCTATTTTTTTATTACACCTTTTATCATGAATTCTTCTCTGTTATCAAATGAGGATTCTGATATTAAGCTCTTGAAGGTTTTTAATAAATTGAAGAATGATCATCATTCTAAAATTTCACATGAAGAGCTTAAAAAGGTGAAGCAAGAAAAAGAGTCTTTGATTGTTCAATTGTCTGAATCACATGCCTTAATTGACTCTTTGAGATCTGAGAATATCATGCTGTTTAACATTATTGATTCACTAGAGATTAAATTAAAAGATTCTGTTTTCTCTAGTGATAATTTGTGTAATAACCGGGAAAGACACCCTACTTAAGTTATTAAGATATGTGCATGAGTACAAGGCTTAAGAATTGCTATATAGTCTAATAAAAATTATGTATTTATGCATGTAAAGAAATAGATCAGTAAAGTTGAAATCGATCGAGCGACTTTCTGGTCGATCGAGCAATTATAGGTCGATGTCGATCGATCGACTAAGTTTCGATCGAGCGATTTTATCCAGTGCGACGCAGCTTACGGGTAAATAGCAGAGAAGTGATTTTCTACCTTTGATTTTGAACCCATTGCTTATGGACGGCTCCAAATGATTGAAACTTATTTAGTTAGCCTAAGTTAGCTTAGTTTGGTTGAAATTGAACTAGATATGGTGGTACAATTTAATCATGACACTAGATATGGAAGAAAATCTAATCTTGGATATTAGATGATCTTGCACGGATATTTCTCTCTCTTGCTGTCAAAGATCCGACCATTGGAAGAATTTGTGCTGGATTGATCTCAACCATTCGAAGTTATTATATATAGCATGCATGGGACATCAAAAACCAGCCTAAGCTCTCCCCATACCACTCACGTAAGCTCATCTTCCCTTCACTGTTTTGGTGCTGAATCTCCCATGGAAAATCTCTCTCATTCTTCTGTGAAAGCCAGCACTTATAGCCAGAAATGAAGCCTTAAATCTCCTCTTGTTTCTCAACAAAACACCAGAAATCAACATCTAAAACCTCTCTCTGATTCTAGCTCAAAAACCAGCAACTTCCAACTCATTTCAAGCACTTTGTTTTGGAGTTAGACCCCTTCCTTCTATCCAACCTGTTGGGTTCGAATTTTGGTAAGTAAATCTTCCTTTCTACTCTCTAAAATTCAGTATGTGTTCCCTAGGATCATGGGTAGTTTCTCCTCTTAAAAGAATTACACTCATGAAGCTTTAAACAAGCAAGATAGTAGCTTTGCTTTAATACTTTTGTGTGGGAATGAGTTGCTGAAATATAGGAGTTTTGATTAATGAAAAGGAATGTGTGAAGTGAATGTGTGTGTGTGTTGTATGCTGGAATTCCCTGCATGAATGAGAATATTAAAGTATAAACTTAGTAAGTAAGTGTATATGGGTATATGGCTAATGTGTGTGTGTGTAGAAAGTATTATTTTGGCTACATATGGGTATGAATGGGAGTTATATATCAACATACTAGTTGGAGTTAATGGCTGGTAAAAGAGGATGTCTTAGTTTCATTATTCAATAACCTAAGATGGCATTCAATATCTTGATTAAGAGAACCAAAAACGGAAGTATTAGGACAACGGTTAAAATGATACTTTAAGGATAAATATAGTAAACATATTGTAGCATCTTTTCACTAATTTAGTATTACTATATGATTGGAATTATGCAGTTATAGAGAAAGACTTTTGGAGCAGAAACTAGTAAGTATCTCTATACTTACTGAGGACGAAGCTGGTTGACTTTTCCTATAATATTATGTTTACTGTTTTATTTACTTGTTTGCGCATGTGATTTTGCATATTTTATTATTTTTAATAACCTGTCTAATAACAAGCTGTTGGATCAAGATCCACGGTGGGTATGCGAGGCTTCACATGAGTTCCAAGGTTCTCAATGAATGAGGAGGTACCTGAAAAGAATAATAAATACAAAAACTGGTGTACCAAGGTCACCAGGGAAACCAAGGTTTCCAGGAGCCAAGGCTCCCAAAGATTATAATTAAAAGTTAAGTGAGGAAACCAAGGTTTCAAATAACACGCTAACCGTGCCAAGGCCAACAGAGTAGTGGAAAAAGGGAAATACCTAAAACTCTACACTTAAAACTATCATTGCCTTATGATTACGTTTATGTTCACTTTATGTCTATGATTCGCGATCATAGATTATATTTTGTATATACATGTGATTATATGGCCATTGCATTGTGTTGCATTAATTAAATAAATCAGCACTCATATTATTATTGGAAACAGCAGACTCACTTTAGTGTTTATGTTGTTTTCTTCTCTTTGTATGGTATTTGTAATGGTTCAGGCTATGAAGAAGAAGAGAATTATTAAGACTATCCCGACACATAGATGGTTCCTAGTTCAGTTTTTGTAAGGCTGGATAGCCTACCTTTTGAGACTACCCTGTTGTAGTTCATTAGCCTAACTTAAGACAGTACTTTTAATTCTCCAGTTATATGTAGATATTTGGATTGTATAATTATCTAGCCCTGTGAGGCATGACTGGTATTACTGTTTGTATAATTATGCTGACTGGCTTATTATATATTTTGAGGTATTTCAGTAGTAGCTCTGAGGTGTCAACCTATTCCCAATTTATATTACATTTATTCCGTTGCCAATAATTACCTCTGATAAGTTAATAATGTCTTGTGGAAATTCGAAAAATTTTCACTTACTCTTTTTGTAAAAGCGGGGCGTTACATTTTGGTATCAGAGCGGTTTGCTCTGAGGACCTTAGGTTTGACCTTAGCGTAAGATCTAGGCGCACAGAGCTATAGGGACATAAAAGTATTTTTGCTTGTATATATATATATATATATATATATATATATATATATATATATATGCTAGATATTAATTTGAATTTCATGAGTGAGATAAGAATAAAATAACTCGCTTCAATAGATAGACGTATATGTGCACTTAGAATTTTGTGGTTTACGATCATTGTTTATTTGAGTAACTTTGAGTGCTGCAATTATTTATAACATGATTTGTTTATGAAATCTTTGTCAGTGGCTGATTGTTAAATAGTTAGGTTGTTAGTTTATTGTTTGGTTTTAAACATTGTATAGTCGCTTAAAGGAATGTTAGTATCCAACAAATGTGGAATAACTGTTCCTTTAAAACACAGAATCATGCCTCCTAGACGCCGTTCCCTCTATGACTCTAATCGTGTCCCCCGTCCTGAAGAAAATGGTGAGGAGGATCTGCCACCCCCACCTCCACCGCCACCATTCAATGATGGCATACACCTAGCTTTAATACAACTTATAGCTGACACCACTAGGCATCTGGCCGAAGTGATATCACAAATTCCGCGACAAAATGAACGAGCCGAACCCGTGGGTTGTTCATTACGCGATTTTGCTAGCTATCACTTCCGAACTTTGAAGGAACGAAAGGGCCGAATGTTGCAGAGGCTTGGCTCACAGATATAGATGTACTGTATGCCACCCTCGGTTGCACAGACGAGCAGAAGGTTTAGTACATTGTACTGCAGTTGACGGGCGAAGCTAAGAGATGGTGGATTGCAAGGAAGGTGCTGCTTGGGGGAGGAACAGTAATTACTTGGGAGATGTTTAAGGAGGAGTACAATCGACGGTTTTTCCCTCGATCTCGGAGGCAACTACGAGCGATAGAATTCCAGAATCTAGTCCAAGGTGACATTACTGTAGAGCAATACTCCGCCAGATTCATGGAGCTAGCTCGGTTTGCAGCCAATCTTCTCCCTGACGAAGAAACGAAAGCAGAACGATTCGAGAATGGCCTCAACCCTCGCATCAGAGAAAGGGTGATTTGTTTGGAAATAAAGGAATACGCCAGATTGGTAGAAGTGGCGTCCCTAGCTAAAAGAGGAATACGAGAATCAGTAGCTGCGTATGAATTGAAGAAATGTTCGAAACAACCGATGACGCGCCCCGTCAAGAGGCAGGCTGTTGGAAGTGGCTCCAAGCCTACCCTGGGAAAGAATTTTTCGAATCAGAAGGCCGTCTGCAGCAAATGCGCAAGGACGCACATAGGGGATTGTAAGCAAGGAGCATCCACATGTTTTAGATGTGGTAAGCCTTGGCATTTTCTGAAGGACTGTCCTATGAATACTGCCAGAGGAGCGAAACTTCAAGGAAGCGGAACTCAGGCGTGGGTGTATTCTCTTATGCCCGGAGGAGAAGAAGGAGTCGAAGGTGACGAAGAGGATGCGGATGTGGTAACAGGTACCATTCCTCTATTTGGTAAAGTAGCGAGTACTCTTTTTGATTCCGGTGCAACGCATTCCTTCATATCATCTACATACGTTAAATTGTGTAGCATGACTCCTCGACCCTTGAACGAAAACATAATTGTATCCACACCTACTGGGAATATAGTTATTTGTAGGAAATCCATTAAGAACTGCCCTATCATCATAGGAGATAGAATCCTACCGGCAAACCTAGTAGTATTTCAAATGTTAGGTTTTGATGTAATTCTAGGAATGGACTGGTTGTCAAAGCACTATGCCAATATTGACTGTAGAAAGAAAGAAGTCGTCTTTCGCTAACTTGGCGAAGAGGAATTCAAATTTTGCAGATCTCGAGTACGAGCCACTCCACCTCTTCTTTCTGCAATTCAAGCAAGTCGGAACATTAGCTGTGGTGCACAAGCATTTTTAGCCTATGTCAGGGCTGAGTCGGAAGGAGAACGTAAGCTGGAAGATATACCTGTAGTGCACGAATATCTAGACGTTTTCGTCGAGATCTCAACTGGGTTGCCACCTGATCGAGAAATAGAGTTCTCTATCGATCTGATGCCAGGAACTCAACCCATTCATAAAGCACCATATCGTATGGCGCCATCAGAATTGAAGGAGCTGAAGAAGCAACTCGAAGACTTGGTAGACCGGGGTTTCATTCGCCCTAGCGTCTCATCATGGGGAGCACCCGTTCTGTTTGTAAGGAAGAAGGATGGATCCCTGCGTATGTGTATTGATTATCGCAAACTCAACCGAGTGACAATCAAGAACAAGTATCCGTTACCAAGGATTGACGATCTCTTCAACCAATTGAAGGAAGCTACGGTATACTCCAAGATCGACCTACGATCGGGGTATCACCAGCTTAAGGTAAAGGAAGCAGACATTCCAAAGACGGCAATACGTACGCGTTATGGACATTACGAGTTCTTAGTCATGCCCTTTGGAGTGACTAATGCACCTTCTATATTCATGGACTTAATGAATCGAGTGTTTCACAAGTACCTTGACCAGTTTGTGGTGGTGTTCATAGATGACATCTTAGTTTATTCTGCCACTAGCAAAGATCACGAAGAGCACTTGAGGACAGTGCTGAGCATCTTGAGAGAGAAGAAGCTTTTTGCTAAGCTTAAGAAGAGCGAGTTTTGGCTGAAGGAAGTCTCGTTCTTAGGTCACGTAATTTCGGAAGATGGAGTAGCAGTTGACCCAAGAAAGATTGAAGCAGTGACCAATTGGGAGCAACCATCAAATGTAAATGAGATACAGAGTTTTCTAGGGTTTGCGGGATACTACCGAAGATTTGTTGAAGGTTTTTCTAAACTTTCAAGGCCATTAATTGCGTTGACGAAGAAGAATGCTCATTTCATCTGGAGCGATGAATGTGAGGAATGCTTTCAAGAACTGAAGCAAAGGTTAGTATCTGCACCTGTCTTGACCCTTCCCAAGGAGTCAGAGAAATTCGTTATCTTTAGCGATGCATCTCTTCAAGGCCTAGGTTGAGTGCTCATGCATCAAGGCAAAGTGATCACCTACGTGTCAAGACAACTGAAGGACCACGAGAGAAATTATCTTGTGCATGATTTGGAACTTGCAGCCATCGTTTATGCATTGAAGATTTGGAGACATTACCTACTTCAAGAGACAGTGGAGATCTACACCGACCACAAGAGTCTCAGGTATATTTTCACGCAAAAAGAATTGAATATAAGGCAGCGAAGGTGGCTTGAGTTAATCAAGGATTATGATTGCCATATTATGTACCATCCGGGGAAAGCAAACGTTGTAGCAGATGCGTTAAGCAGGAAGTCGTGCGGTAGAATCTTAAGTTCTATCACCACCCCAGATCAACTGGCTCAACGTCTAGAAGTGATTCAACTGAACGTTGCGGAGGAGCAAGCAGTCTTGGCAACTTTGGTCATTTATCCTCTAACTTTTGATAGAATCAAAGTGGCCCAGAGGAATGATCTTGAAGTACAAGGATTGGTGAGGAAGGCTAATCACAGCAGCGCTTCTGGATTTTATTTCACGGATGATGGTTTATTGAGAATGGGTGACACTAGGGTTGTTATACCTAACGATGTGGAACTGAGAAGAGACATCTTAGATGAAGCCCGATATACGATTCATCCGAGGAGTACCAAGATGTATCAAGATTTGAAGAAGAAATTCTGGTGGCAGGGCATGAAGCAAGATATTGCTGAATACGTGGCCCAATGTCATGTATGCCAACAAGTGAAAGCTGAACATCAAAGACCTGCAGGGCCTCTTCAACCTTTAAGTATTCCGGGATGGAAGTGGGATCAGATTGCCATGGATTTTGTAGTAGGCTTACCAAAGGCACCCGGTGGCCAAGATTCCATTTGGGTTGTGATCGATAGGCTTACCAAAAGCGCTCATTTCATTCCATTTCATATCACCGATCCGGTACCTAAGTTAGCTAAAATGACATTGTCAGATTACATGGAGTGCCTGTCTCTATTGTATCTGACAGAGATTCCCGATTTACTTCTAGGTTCTGGAAATGCTTGCAAGACGCATTGGGAACTAAGCTAAACATTAGCACTGCTTATCATCCTCAGACCGATGGACAATCAGAGAGAACTATTCAGATTTTGGAAGACATGTTGAGATTGTGTGTGTTGGATTTTAAAGGTAAGTGGATCAAATATCTACCTTTAGTCGAATTTGCCTACAACAATAGCTTTCAAGCAACTATTGGAATGTCACCGTATGAAGCTCTGTATGGACGAAAATGTAGATCCCCGCTATATTGGGATGAAGTGGGTGAAATATATCTCATCGGGCCGGAAATGATACAAGACATGAAGGACAAGATCTCTGTTATTCGAAGAAGGATGCTGACAGCCCAAAGCCGGCAAAAGAACTATGCAGACAAGCATCGCCGTCAATTGGAGTTTGACGTGGGTGTGTTCGACCCCGTAGGAGAATTCATGTTGTTGCAGCAGACTTACTTTAATAATCAGGCTCTTAATGAAGTAATACTTGATAGGATGGCTCAGATACATCATGAGATGGGTTGGGATATTCCGATGGAAAATTTTGCCCCTGAAGACGAAAATCCGCCGGAGGTAGAAGCTTCTTTTGATCAGGCAGAGGAGATCCCTGCAGCGCCACCCATGGATATCTTCACTGACGATGAAGATGACTAGGTAACAAGAAAGAAATTATTATTTCTTGACTATTATTAGATTTTATTATGTCTTTTATGATTGCAAATTTCGAGGATGAAATTTTTGTAAAAAGGGTGGGATGTAATACCCGGGAAAGACACCCTACTTAAGTTATTAAGATATGTGCATGAGTACAAGGCTTAAGAATTGCTATATAGTCTAATAAAAATTATGTATTTATGCATGTAAAGAAATAGATCAGTAAAGTTGAAATCGATCGAGCGACTTTCTGGTCGATCGAGCGATTATAGGTCGATGTCGATCGATCGACTAAGTTTCGATCGAGCGATTTCATCCAGTGCGACGCAGCTTACGGGTAAACAGCAGAGAAGTGATTTTCTACCTTTGATTTTGAACCCATTGCTTATGGACAGCTCCAAATGATTGAAACTTATTTAGTTAGCCTAAGTTAGCTTAGTTTGGTTGAAATTGAACTAGATATGGTGGTACAATTTAATCATGACACTAGATATGGAAGAAAATCTAATCTTGGATATTAGATGATCTTGCACGGATATTTTTCTCTTTTGCTGTCAAAGATCCGACCATTGGAAGAAATTGTGCTGGATTGATCTCAGCCATTCGAAGTTATTATATATAGCATGCATGGGACATCAAATACCAGCCTAAGCTCTCCCCATACCACTCACGTAAGCTCCTCTTCCCTTCACTGTTTTGGTGCTGAATCTCCCATGGAAAATCTCTCTCATTCTTCTGTGAAAGCCAGCACTTATAGCCAGAAATGAAGCCTTAAATCTCCTCTTGTTTCTCAACAAAACACCAAAAATCAACATCTGAAACCTCTCTTTGATTCTAGCTCAAAAACCAGCAACTTCCAACTCATTTCAAGCACTTTGTTTTGGAGTTAGACCCCTTCCTTCTATCCAACCTATTGGGTGCGAATTTTGGTAAGTAAATCTTCCTTTCTACTCTCTAAAATTCAGTATGTGTTCCCTAGGATCATGGGTAGTTTCTCCTCTTAAAAGAATTACACTCATGAAGCTTTAAACAAGCAAGATAGTAGCTTTGCTTTAATACTTTTGTGTGGGAATGAGTTGCTGAAATATAGGAGTTTTGATTAATGAAAAGGAATGTGTGAAGTGAATGTGTGTGTGTGTTGTATGCTGGAATTCCCTGCATGAATGAGAATATTAAAGTATAAACTTAGTAAGTAAGTGTATATGGGTATATGGCTAATGTGTGTGTGTGTAGAAAGTATTATTTTGGCTACATATGGGTATGAATGGGAGTTATATATCAACATACTAGTTGGAGTTAATGGCTAGTAAAAGAGGATGTCTTAGTTTCATTATTCAATAACCTAAGATGGCATTCAATATCTTGATTAAGAGAACCAAAAACGGAAGTATTAGGACAACGGTTAAAATGATACTTTAAGGATAAATATAGTAAACATATTGTAGCATCTTTTCACTAATTTAGTATTACTATATGATTGGAATTATGCAGTTATAGAGAAAGACTTTTGGAGCAGAAACTAGTAAGTATCTCTATACTTACTGAGGACGAAGCTGGTTGACTTTTCCTATAATATTATGTTTACTGTTTTATTTACTTGTTTGCGCATGTGATTTTGCATATTTTATTATTTTTAATAACCTGTCTAATAACAAGCTGTTGGATCAAGATCCACGGTGGGTATGCGAGGCTTCACATGAGTTCCAAGGTTCTCAGTGAATGAGGAGGTACCTGAAAAGAATAATAAATACAAAAACTAGTGTACCAAGGTCACTAGGGAAACCAAGGTTTCCAGGAGCCAAGGCTCCCAAAGATTATAATTAAAAGTTAAGTGAGGAAACCAAGGTTTCAAATAACACGCTAACCGTGCCAAGGCCAACAGAGTAGTGGAAAAAGGGAAATACCTAAAACTCTACACTTAAAACTGTCATTGCCTTATGATTACGTTTATGTTCACTTTATGTCTATGATTCGCGATCATAGATTATATTTTGTATATACATGTGATTATATGGCCATTGCATTGTGTTGCATTAATTAAATAAATCAGCACTCATATTATTATTGGAAACAGCGGACTCACTTTAGTGTTTATGTTGTTTTCTTCTCTTTGTATGGTATTTGTAATGGTTCAGGCTATGAAGAAGAAGAGGATTATTAGGACTATCCCAACACATAGATGGTTCCTAGTTCAGTTTTTGTAAGGCTGGATAGCCTACCTTTTGGGACTACCCTGGTGTAGTTCATTAGCCTAACTTAAGACAGTACTTATAATTCTCCAGTTATATGTAGATATTTGGCTTGTATAATTATCTAGCCCTGTGAGGCATGACTGGTATTACTGTTTGTATAATTGTACTGACTGGCTTATTATATATTTTGAGTTATTTCAGTAGTAGCTCTGAGGTGTCAACCTATTCCCAATTTAAATTACATTTATTCCGTTGCCAATAATTACCTCTAATAAGTTAGTAATGTCTTGTGGAAATTCGAAAAATTTTCAATCACGTTTTTTGTAAAAGCGAGGCGTTACAATATTATCGATCATAGTGCATTATTTCAATCGATTGTGATAGAGTTTGATCAATCAAACTTGACACAGTGAATGTTCAATCTAACGTGTGATTGATCCTAAGTACTAGTTCAATCGATTATGACAGAATCATAGGATCGATAGAAGATCTGATCAATCAAAGTGTATCACTTTGATCGATCGAACATCCGATCGAACCTATTGCATTAGTCTGATTAATCATGATAGAGTTCGACCGATCAAACTTGACAAAGTGAAGGTTCGATCGAACGTCTGATCAATCCTAGTGTAGTAGTTTGATCGATCATGATATAATAATATTATTGATAGACCATCCGATCAATCCTATTGCATTAGTTCGATTGATCGTGATATGATCAGATCGATCAAACTTGACATAGTGAATGTTCGATCTAATGTGCGATTGATCCTACGTACTAGTTCGATCGATCATCACATGACATATTGAAGGTTCGATCGATTGTCCGATCGACCCTACTATACTTGTCCATTCGATCGATCAAATTAGATGCTTTTTCATTTTTTTTTGCCCAAACTGCCCTACGGGGTGGCTAAAATGTAATTTTCCCATATATATATATTTGGAAAAAGTATACATATCCCCTTCAAACTACCACTCAATTGTCAATGTACCCCCCAAATTACCAATTGTGTCAATGTCCACACTCGAACTACAAAAAAATGTCAATGTCTCCCCTAAGTCCAACAAAAAGACAAAATTGACCAAAAGAAAAATAAACAAGGAAAAAAAAAAAAGAATAAAAAGTTTTAATTTTTTTTTTTTTATTATTTTTGAACAAATATTTGTTATTTCTTTTTCCTTTTTTTTTTACCAAAAAAAAAAAAAAAAAAATTGGTCAAATTATTAGCGGCGACCAGTTGATGTCGCTGCTGATAATGCCCAATAGTTAACGCGGGAATGGAAGGCACTAAGGTGAAAATAATTTCGCCCAAAACTTAAACTTAAAAAAAAAAATTGAGCTTCCAACGTATAAAAATCAGATCTCTCTCTCTCTCTCTCTCTCTCTCTCTCTCTCTCTCCCCTACACGTCTCACTCTAATCCAACATATCAAAATATCTCTCTCTAATTGAAGCAGCCCAGGTCGACACCGTCGCCCACCTCACCGCCGTCATCTGAGCCACACAGACCCAAAACGTTCTGGTCTTCCTTTTCGTTCTGAAAACCATTTACGACCACCGTGAAATCTGTCACTCGTACAAGTGTGGGCAGAAAGATTTTCACCTAGAAAAAAAGAAGGTATTTGAAAGCTTAATGGAAAACGACCTCCTTGATTTCTTCTGTGTTTCCAATTTTTGTTTGGTTTTGTGTGTGATTCCAATGTATTGATTGAGGAGGATCATAGGGCTCTGCACTTTTACCTAAGTCGAATCTCTACGCTACAAGCTCCTCTGTGATCTCGTCGTTCAGAGGTTGGTCTTAATTTGTTGCTGTACATTTGTACATTAGGATTTCTTATGGGCCTAGAATGGAAGTTAACAGTGATTGGAATTTAGGATTCTTATGTAGATTGAATGCGATATAAAGCTTTATAAATTTCATTTTCAATTCTGATGCGCGTAATCTGTGCTTGGTTGACCTTTTGCTTTATTTGGAAATGGATTTATTTTTTATGACTTCAAAATACAAAAGAGGAAAATTATCTATTGTGAATGGAAGATTGTGCCTGGCAGGCTGCTAGAAGAAATACTGATTATAAAAAGAAATCAAGCTAAATAACGAAGAAGATAAATTGCAAATCTAATAATTATCTTGAAATATTTCCATCTCTCAAATAGTTGGAGGGCTTCACATAGGCCATGGAATCTTTCTTCTTTCTTTTGAAATGTTTTGACGCAGCTTTTAGCATCTTAGTCCATGCCTATATTCAGTATACAATATCCATTACACTCACATGTAATAAACAATTACACTCAACAGACTTCAAATCTAAGGAATGAACTAGTGGATGAGCAAGTGAACAAAATATATATAAGGATTTCAATTAGTGGAATAATTTAATTTCTATTAGAAAGAAGAGATCAGAAATGAAAAGAAAAATATAGCAGCTAATAGTGAATCACATGCTAAAATCTAGAAGAGCGGTTCTGAATATTCTAATCTATCCCAAAGATCAGAACTTTTCAATGGAAGAGTTAATCAAACATATTTTTCAAAAGCTTTTCATCTCAAATGGGCTTAAAATAATACCTGCATATACTAGGCAAAGCATTGAATGGACACAACTAGACACTTAAAGAATAAATGGTTGTACTTTGTTTCAGGTTTGTATGTCATCTCTAAAGCAGATTGGTGGTTATATACCAACTTTGTGTCGGAAGATGACTATAGTAAGATTACTCAAGTCCCTTTTGTGCCATCATCCTAGTGGAATGCTCTGGTTTTTATGTAGTTACCTCAGGAAGGGGACATGATATTTTGATTGTATTTTTTTCCTGCATAATGAAACTCATACCTTTGCATGGACTACTAATTTTGTTTGTAATCCTGTATTTTACAGTATCAATTGTTCTGTCCTTGTATGAACATGTTTCATAATGACTTAGTATGATGTAATATGGTTATATGCTTGATCTCCTAATTACAAGCACTTTTTGAAGGTGAAAATTTATGGATGTTCATAAAAACTTTATATTTCTTTATGAACACATACAAATAGGTAGATAACAATATCTGTGATTGTTGTATTTCATGTGGATTTTTTATAAACTTTACTTTTACAATCTTTCAACGAAAAATTTTGATTCTTGGACTAGAATGGCTTTAGCTCAAAACATACTTATTCAAGATTAAGATATTTATAAACTTATTTAAAGTGAACTCCGAAAATTAGCCGACTAGTCTTTTTGATTGTTGCAATTTTATTAATTCTTATAAGTAGCTTGAAATTAGTTTGATGTGATTAAATGTAGGCAATGAGTAATGAAACTAGTGATAGAGACATCAATATGGATAAGAGTTGGACGAAAGAAACTACCCGATCTTCAGAGCTATATCAAAAAGGTGTTGAAGAATTCTTGAGAATGGCACGTAGATGTGTGGATGTATATAATATGGTGAGGTGTCCATGTCGTGACTGAACAAATCATATTATAAGCATATTGAAGTGGTTGAGCTTCACTTGTTTCTTTTTAGAATTGATCAGACATACACTTGATGGTTATTTCATGGGGAAGATTTGTATAGGGTGAACATGACTGCCAACTTGTACACTGATATGAATGCAATGATAGAGGATATTGATGGGGTTGAAGAATTGTTAGGCAATATCCGTATGGGGACATTTGTGGATGCTAACATAGGTGAATCCTCTACTACTTGGGGTCCAAGGGCTGACAATCACGAACAGAGAACCTCTTTTGATCGAATGTGGGAAAATGGCATGTGTGAACTCTATCCAGGTTGTAAGAAATCGTCAAAAATTGCTTTCATTTTGAAGATGCTTCATATAAAGACAATTTACAACATGACTAACAAGGCATTCGATATGGTGCTTGACTTGATTAAGGGGGTCTTTCCAAATGGAGAGACATTGCCATGCACATACAGAGAAGCAAAGCGGTTTACCCGAGACTTGGGTTTCGACTATGAGTCGATACATGCATGCAAGAATGATTGTGTGCTTTTCTGGAAGGAACATGCTAATAAAGAAAAATGCCCAAAATGAGACACTTCAAGATGGAGTTGTGTGAAAGGTACTGGTAAGAAAATTTCACAAAAGGTCTTGCGGTATTTCCCAATAAAACCAAGGTTGCAAAGATTATTTATATCAAAAGATATAGCCAAACAAATGAGGTGGCACAAAGATGAAAGAAAAGATGACAGCAACACTCTAGGACACCCAACCGATGCTATTGTGTGGAAAGAGTTTGATGAAGAACATGAATGGTTTGCTCGTAATTCTCGCAACGTGCAACTTGGTTTGGCAAGTGATGGTTTCAACCCATTTGGTAATATGAGTACAACATATAGCATATGGCCAGTAGTATCAATACCGTACAATTTACCTCCGTGGCGGTGTATGAAGGCTCCAAATATGATATTGTCCTTATTTATCCTTGGGCCCACGGCACCCAAAAACGAAATTGATATCTATTTGCGGCCGTTGGTTGATGATTTGCAGGAATTATGGAATGAAGGTGTAAGCACTTACAATGCATTGGCGAATGAGACATTTCAGTTGCATGCGGCATTACTATGGACTATAAACAACTATCCCACGTATGCAAACTTGTCTAGGTGGTCTACGATGGGAAAACTTGCGTGTCCGGTATGTAACAAGGATACAACATTCAAGTGGTTAAAGTATTGCTACATGGGTCATCGTAGGTGGCTTCCTTAGGGCCAAGTATGGCGCAAAAACAAAGAATTGTTCGTCAGTAAAGAGGAGCATAAATTGGAACCTGAAGAAATGTTTAGGGATCAACTGTTATAACAACTAATGCAGGTTGAAGGTGTGCAGTTGGGAAAAGGTGGGAAAAAAAGAAATCGCGAAAACGAAGAATTGAATTGGACAAAGAAGAGTATTTTATTTAAGTTGCCTTATTGGTCAACATTGAAACTACGACACAATTTATATGTCATGCACATTGAGAAGAACATATGTGATAGTGTCTTGGGTACTTTGATGAATATTGATGGGAAGACAAAAGACACAGTCAACGCACGAAAAGATTTACATGAGATGGGTATATGTAGAGAATTGCACTTGCAAAAATTTGGTGAAAGTGTTAAGATGCCATTTGCGAAGTACACCTTGACCAAAGATGATAAGAAAAAGTTATGTGACTAGCTAAAATGTGTGAAGTTTCCTGACGCGTATGCGTCTAACATTAGTCGGTGTGTGAACAAGCTTCCCAGTAAGCTTTCGAGAATGAAAAGTCACGATTGTCATGTCTTCATACAATGCTTACTTCCTGTTGCAATCCGAGGAAATTTAACGCCTAAAATACGTACAACATTGAATGAATTGAGTATTTTTTTAAGAAATTATGTGCATGAACATTGAAAGTAGATGTCTTCAAGCAAATGAAGACTGACATTGTCATGATTCTATGCAAGTTGGAATAGATATATCCACCCGCATTTTTTGATACGATGGTTCATCTAGCACTTCATTTACCAAGAGAGGCTGAACTCGGTGGACCAGTACAATATCGTTGGATGTATCCAATTGAAAGGATGCTTGGTAAATATAAGAGATATGTGTGGAACAGAGCACGTCCGGAGAGTTCAATTGCTGAGGGTTATTTAGTAGATGAGTGTTTGACCTTTTGTTCCATGTGGATGCGTGGTATTGAGACTAGATGGAACCGTGAAGAAAGAAACACTGACAGCTGCATAGAAGAAGCTCATAAAGGCTTGAATGTGTTCTCTCAACGAGTTCGACCATTAGGTGTAGCAAAATATATAATACTTGAAGATGACATTTTTGAAAGGGTCCAATGTTATGTGCTTAGCAATTGTAAGGAAACGGCTTCGTACTTGCAGTAAGTGTAGCAATGAGTGTTGCTTATCTTCATGTTATGTTTACTCATGATGCAATTATTACAAACGATTTTACTTTTCTATGCAATGAATACTATCAGATTATTGAAAGCGAAGGCTGCCATGACATTGAGAAGGAGCATGAAGCCAATTTTGCACGTTGGTTTCGAGATCATATATACAATAATGGGCATAATGCAGAAAATGTCCCAAAAGAATTATATAACCTTACATGTGGGCCTGATCGTCAAGTTAGATCGTGAAAAATGAAATTTGACTTCTAAAATAAATAGCAAGCGTGTGCACAAAGTGTCAACAAAAATAACTATGCGGAAAATAAATAACACAAGGATTTTTGTTAACGAAGTGGAAACTCGATTAAGAGAAAAAACACTCCGGGGCAGCCAAACCCAGGATATCCACTATTCAGAAGACAAAGCTAGATACAAAATAGTAACACTCACATATACCCGATTTAGTGGTCGTACCTTGCTCTCTAACGTGTAACCCAACACAAATGCTTCCCAACCAGGTCTCCTACCTGAAGGGGTCTTCAATGGAATCCTTTACCTTAGGGCAAACCCCTAAGATAGACTTCAGTTGTAGCGCAGCAACAGCACACTTGCAATGGCTTTAGAGGAAACTTAATCGGCTCAACGATCTCTCAAAATAACTTCTCTGAGCACTTGTGGAATTTAATACCGAATTCTTATAGTTCTCAATGCCTAGGGGCCTCTATTTATAGGCTGAGGTACAGAATGGGTGACTGCAGTGATATATGCGGGTACCGTCCAGACAAACAACTGTGCGACAGATTTTTCTGAAAATTTCGCTGAGAAATCTTTCCGGTTTAAGAGCCGTGTCCGGACGGTGAGACAATCGTCGTCCGGACGGTCGTACGTCCGCTGCAATAATTTCCATATAAGGCTTTCGCGCGTCCGAACCATGGGGGATGAGCGTCCGGACAGCTAATCTTCAACACGCAATTTCCATATCTACTATGCGCACGTCCGGACCACAATAGGCAGTCGTCCAGACGGTTGAAGTCGAATCGGCAATTTCCTTAATTGTTGAACGCGCGTCCGGACCAAGGCTGACTGTCGTCCGGACGGTGATATTTGAATTGCGATTCTTGCCTTATGTATGAGCGCGTCCGGATTGGAATCCACGTCGTCCGGACGGTTGAAGCAATCTTCCTTTAAATTGAACTTGGAAAGAATCTGAAGCTGATCGATCACTGAGAGGCATCCGGACGGGCTGCTGAAACGTCCGGACGGATGCAAGCTGGAACAGTAGCTTATCGAAACAGTGAAGGTCTAGACAGGAACGCACGTCGTCCGGACAGGTGATGCTTGGTCTGTCCGGCCTCCGGACAGTATGGCACATCGTCCGGACAGATGGGCGTCAGGACGGGATTGAAAAACGGAAATTGACTTCTAAACTAAATAGCAAGTGTTTGCACAAAGTGTCAACAAAAATAACTATGCAGAAAATGAATGACACAATGATTTTTGTTGACGAAGTGGAAACTCAATTAAGAGAAAAACCACTCCGGGGCAGCCAAACCCAGGATTTCCACTATTCAGAAGACAAAGGTAGATACAAGATAGTAGCACTCACATATACCCGATGCAGTGGTCGTACCTTGCTCTCTAACGTGTAACCCAACACGAACGCTTCCCAACCAAGTCTCCTACCTGAAGGGGTCTTCAATGGAATCCTTTATCTTAGAGCTGACCCCTAAGATAGACTTCAGATGTAGCGCAGCAACAGCACACTTGCAATGGCTTTAGAGGAAAAATAACGTCTCTGAGCACTTGTGGAATTCAATACTGAATTCTTGCAGTTCTCAATGCCCAGGGGCCTCTATTTATAGGATAAGGTGCAGAATGGGCGACTGCTGAAATATGTACGGACACCGTCCGGATGGTGAACCTGGGCCGTCCGAATGAACACCAGTGCGACAGGATTTTCGGAGAATTTCGCTGAAAATCTTTCCTGTTTAAGAGCCGCGTCCGGATGGTGAGACACTGTCGTCCGGACGATCGCACGTCCGCTGCAAGTAATTTCCTTATAAGGTTTCGCGCGTCCAGACCATGGGGGATGAGCGTCCAGACAGCTGAACTTCAACACGCAATTTCCATATCTGCTATGCGCGCGTCCGGACCATGAGGGGCAGGCGTCCAGACGGTTGAAGTCGAATCGGCAATTTCCATATTAGTTGCATGTGCGTCCGGACCAAGGCTGACTGACGTCCGAAAGGTGATATTTGAATTGCGATTCTTGCCTTATATATGAGCGCGTCCGGAGGGGAAACCACATCGTTCGGACGGGTATATCAATCTTCCCTTATTCTGAACTTGGAAAGAATCTGAAGCTGATCAATCTCTGAGAGGAGTCCGGACGGGCTGCTGAGACGTCCGAATGGATATAGGCTGGAACAGTAGCAACTCGATACAGTAGAGGTCTGGACGGATAATGCACGTCATCCAGACGGATGATGTTTGGTCTGACTGGCATCCGGACGGTATGGCACGTCGTCCAGACGGATGGAACAGTGGTCAGATGGGCGTCCGGACGGGATGGCACGATTGTCTGGACGGCTGGCAGGGAACTGAAAACTTTTATCTTGAAAGTAGTGCAGAATCTTCTAACATCACTTTGAATAGTGGAATCCCTGATCAAACAGCATCTATACACACAAGTGATTTTGTCCAAACAGAATGAGGCCAATAATACTAACAAACTCCCCCTTTGGCCATTCTGGGACAAAAATCACTTGACCGGTTTGGAAATACATTCCCGGTCCAAAAATAAAAATTACTCCCTCTTTTTATCACAAAAGGACAAAGGGTAAAACAAAGTAATAAAACATACAACTGGAATAAAAATTACTCCCCCTAACGGTCTCAGAAGTATAAGGGTAAACAGAGTAATAATATCTACAAACAAAAACTTTCTAAAATCCAAAATGATAGGAAAATAGAGAAAAAGTCTGCAAGTGGCCCAAAAGAGAGGAACTGAAACCCTCCAGGTATCAAATCCTGCTGATCCACTGACATCAACTAACGAAGAGAAATCCGTATAAAAAGCTGGATTTGTGCTACTTCGGCTTCTAGCTCAGAAAGCCGGGATCCATGGACTGAAAAACCTTCAGTCTCTTGATTTTGCAAAGCCTGAAACTGATTATCTGCAGATTGACATCCTCTAAGCAATTGGTCTGCTAGATAAATGAGGAGATTCACCACTGAACCTCTAACTGATACAGATATGAGGGAATGCTACGGAAGGCTCTGCATGAGCTAGGGGGAAAAGCTCATCTTAATCCTGAGACCTTTGGAATTTGAACATCCAACTTCAACAACAGTCAGTTTTCCAAAGGATCCATCCGTCAAACATTGTGCTGGGAGCCGCTGGATGTCATATTCCTGAATCAAAACCAACTAGAAATACTTCCAAAAATACCATTAGATCCTGTTAGTTCCAAAAATAATGTGGTATTTAAGACGACTGTTAAATGGATGCCAAAGAGAAATATAAGCAATGCAGCTACTCATAAGGCATAAATATATCAAGATCAGCCCAACACACAGACAAAGAAAGATTTTCATGCACACTATCTCAAGAAAATATCCCAACAAATATTTCAATATTCTAAAAGCACAAAGACTTAAAAGAATAACGGAAGACACAATGAAAATCATGGGATGAGAAGAGATGTGTAAAGAATGCCAAAATATCGGGAGAAATCCACGAGAAAAACACACAACATGCCATGAGAAATCAATAAAAATGCAAAGATGTGTATATGGCAGAAAAAGGAACGCAAGTCTTAAACCTGTTGAGAACCTGTCGGGACAAGTCACTTAACCATCCGGACGGCTATTGCTAGAACAGCGTATGGCAAGACTGCGCTTGTCCGGATGTAAGAATAGGTTCGTCCGGATGCTTCACACTGAAAAACAGAAGACTAAAGAAAAATTTACAGAATTTTAATTCAGTTTCATAACACGCATGTATAATCCACTGATAACACAATCAGGGAGCATTTCAAAACTAAGCAGAGATATAAAAGAGAGTTGAGAGTTCAATCAGCACAAACATTTTCCTGGACATAGAAAATTCAAATAGACTGCTCAACTCATGCAATGCGTGTGTGTGTGAAGACTTAACCCACAAGGTATGACTATCACAGAAATGCAAAGAGCAACCAGATTTTCTAGACAAGTGAGAAAATCTGTGACAGATTAGCCAAAAGTCAAACCTTATAACTTACTAGGGCCTAGCCACCCTCATCTGATACACTCCCCCTGAGATGCAGCACCTAATTGTTTTACTTGTACCATGAAGGACAAAGTAAATTTTTTTACTTGCACGTAGAGGACAAGGCATAATGCAAATCCAGTACATAAGCAGTGATTATACAATTAAAGAACATAAGTCATATGTTTTACTGCTTGATTCTTATGGTGCTGCAACCTAGAGAGAATGCCAGAGTTTTTAGGTTCTAGGTTCAACTAGCATGTGGTCAATTTGGCCATCTTATCAAAAACTTCTTCTCTTATCCAGAATTTCTAGAAACAAAAAGTCAAAGAAGGAAAGATGTACCTTTAGGGGAGTCTTGGATAGTGCACATTTTTCATCGCATGAGAAAAGAAGCTATCCTATTTTTGCATATACAGGAAAACACTTGGCAAATTTTAGTCAGAAACTCTCAAATATATCTAAGCAAAGTAAATTAATATCCAAAGAATTGAGATATCAGGAGAAAACACATGCAATTATCTGATAAGCCTAGAGAATAATATCCTACAAATTCTCCCCAATTTTTTATTTATTTTTTTATTAAAAAAATGCAATATGGAAATGACATCATATGCAAGGCAAGATCAAACTTGATGATGCCAATACAGAAAAACAGTCGCTCGACCTGCTTTTTCTTTCTTCCCCAAAAAGTACCTGCAATGCTCTCTCAAGATAATAGGGGGCACAACAAACTGGTTCCTAGATTGCATAGTAAGCACACAAATATAACAAGTAAATGTGCAAGCAATCAAACCCGATGCATTAGGATTAGGAACTGAATCCTAGGCATGAACACCTTCTCCTGCTAGGTGCGTTCATTCCCCCTCATGGGGTGAATGGTCTCATCCTTCTTGACCCATACCTACTTCACCCGTGGAGATGGTTTGCGGGTCATGTTCATGTTGGCCATACTCCATAGCATACCTTGTATTAGGCTTAGCAACCCTTTATAGCCATGGCTGCCATTGGGCTTTTGCGGCTTTCTCTTGTAACGCCTTGATTTGTTCTTCTTTGGTTTGCCACTCTGATTGGCAAGAACAAACTTCTACTGATCCTGTGGAGCCTAAAGAGCCATCGGAGGTAGAGTGCCTGATGTAGCTCTTGTTAGCAGCTTCCTCTGAACCTTCAATTTCTGGAGCTGTGGACATTTGGATCGGATGTGACCGGTGATGCCGCAGTGATGGCAGGTGGGCAAGCTTCTTTTGTTTGAATGCTTCTTGACATTCTCTGCAGAATTAAGGTTAGTATTCTTACAAACAACATTGCCCTTACCTTTTATGTCTCCTATGCGGAGGGACATATTTTGCTGAGGAAGAATCTTCAACTTCACTTTTCCTCAGAGCATCCTTCTTAATCCAAGGCCTGTGGGATTTCAACAAATAACAATTTGGCCTAATATGACCAATCTTCCCATAATTATGACAAGTAGGGACAAACTTACCATGAGCTTGTGTACCTGAATCTTTGGATTTGGGCATCACAGAATTATTCAAGCAAGAATTATCCAAACAAGCAGTGTTTACTATCACAGGCATAATAATACTGGAATCTAATTCAGAATCAAAAGCATGTGAAGTAGAAGCACTCAAATCATCAATAATTAAACCAGGCTTGTTTGAAATATCTGAATGAATACACAGCATGCTTTTCAAATTATCACTAGAGAATTTTGCCAATTTATTCTTAAGTTCATCAATAATATTAAGCAACATGGTATTCTCAAATCTCAAAGAGTCAATCAAAACATGTGATTCAGATAACTGAACAATCAAAGACTCTTTTTCTTGCTTCACCTTTTTGAGCTCTTTAGAAAAAACAATTTTATCTATTTTAGCAAAAACTTTAGAGAGCTCAATATCATGATTTTTTTTTTTTTCAGATAACTGAGAGAAATCCATGATAAAAGGTGTAATAAAAAAAATAGAAGTCATAAGAGATGAGAATTACACTCAGGAAATAAATCCTTAACAAAGTGTATCCGCTCTGATACCAATTGAAAAACGGAAATTGACTTCTAAACTAAATAGCAAGTGTGTGCACAAAGTGTCAACAAAAATAACTATGCGGAAAATAAATGACACAAGGATTTTTGTTGACGAAGTGGAAACTCAATTAAGTTTAGGTTCTTTGATCAAATTTGTGTTATTTTGAGCAATGATGATTGGCCTGTGATGCATGTGATTCATTGTACATGCTTTTGTTCCCTATTTTGTGTTGACCGGATGAGGTATTGTGTAGTGTTTAGGCCAGTTGTGTAGATTGAGTGTTGTTTTGGGGAATTGACTGAATACGGGTTTGGCCTTGTGATGTGTAGGTGAAAATTGAAATTGACTTCTAAAAATAAAGTGTGTGCACAAGTGTCAACAAAAATTAAGCACAGCGGAAAGTAAAAGACACACAGATTTTTGTTGACGAAGTGGAAACTCAATCAAGAGAAAAACCACTCCGGGGCAGCCAAACCTAGGATTTCCACTATTCAGAAGACAACGGTAGATACAAGATAGTAGCACTCACATTTACCCGATGCAGTGATCGTACCTTGCTCTCTAACGTGTAACCCAACACGAACGCTTCCCAACCAGGTCTCCTACCTGAAGGGGTATTCAATGGAATCCTTTATCTTAAGGCCGACCCCCCTAAGATAGACTTCAGATGTAGTGCAACAAGAACACACTTGCAATGGCTTTAGAGGAAAAATAATGTCTCTGAGCACTTGTGGAATTCAATACCGAATTCTTGCAGTTCTCAATGCCGGGGGCCTCTATTTATAGGCTGAGGTGCAGAATGGGCAACTGCTAAAATATGTACGGACGCCGTTTGGACGGTGAACCTGGGCCGTCCGGATGGACACCAGTGCGACAGGATTTTCTGAGAATTTCGCTGAAAATCTTTCCTGTTTAAGAGCCACATCCGGATGGTGAGATACTGTCGTCCGGACGGTCGCACGTCCGCTGCAAGTAATTTCCTTATAAGGTTTCGCACGTCCGGACCATGGGGGATGAGCGTCCGGACAGCTGAACTTCAACACGCAATTTCCATATCTGCTATGCACGCTTCCGGACCATGAAGGGCAGGCATCCGGACGGTTGAAGTCAAATCGGCAATTTCCATATTAGTTGCACGCGCGTCCGGACCAAGGCTGACTGATGTCTGGACGGTGATATTTGAATTGCGATTCTTGCCTTATATATGAGCGCGTCCAGATGGGAAACCACATCGTTCGGATGGGTATATCAATCTTCCCTTATTCTGAACTTGGAAAGAATCTGAAGCTGATCGATCACTGAGAGGCGTCTAGACGGGCTGCTGAGACGTCCGGACGAATACAGGCTGGAACAGTAGCTTCTCGAAACAGTAGAGATCCGGACGGAAAATGCACGTCGTTTGGGCGGATGATGCTTGGTCTGACTAGCGTCTGGACGGTATGGCACGTCGTCCGGACGTATGGAACAGTGGTCAGATGGGCGTCCAGACGAGATGGCATGATCGTCCGGACGGCTGGCAGGGAACCTAAAACTTCTGTCTTGAAAGCAGTGCAGAATCTTCTGACAGCACTTTGAATAGTGGAATCCCTGATAAAACAGCATCTATATACACAAGTGATTTTGTCCAAATAGAATGAGGCCAATAATACTAACAAGGATGACACGTCGTCCGGACGGCTGACAGGGACTCTGAAATCTTTTGTCTTGAAAGCAGTGTAGAAACATCTGAAACACTTCTGAATAGTGGAATCCTTGTTAAAAAGCATCTTTACAAACACGTGATTTTGTCCAAACACAGAATGAGGCCAATCACAACCTAACAAACTCCCCCTTTGGCCATTCTGGGACAAAAATCACTTGACCGGTTTGAAAATACATTCCCGGTCCAAAAATAAAAATTACTCCCCCCTTTTTTTCACAAAGGGACAAAGGGTAAAACAGAGTAATAAAACATCCAACTGTAATAAAAATTACTCCCCCTAACGGTCTCAGAAGGACCAGGGTAAACATAAACATAGACAAGAAGAAAAATTTGCTGACAAGAGAGAAAGCAACAAGGTTAGATTCTTCACAAGTATAGTAGCTCACGCATGTATATCCGTCTGAAAAATCAGGCAAGGAGCAAGTCAGAATTATGCAAACATGGAGTTGATAGATAAGTATAGCATATACAAAGATTACCCTGCCAACATAATAATGAAAATAGCTTGCTCAACTCATGCAATGTGGGTGTGTGTGTGAAGACTCTGTTCCCACAAGGTTTGATTTCTACAAATATGACAAGAAGTAACCAGATTTTCTAGATGAAAGAGAAAATCAATGCAAGATTAGTCAAAAGTCAAACCTTATAACTTACTAGGGCCTAGCCACCCTTATCTGATACACTCCCCCTGAGATGCAGCACCTAATTGTTTTATTTGTACCATGAAGGACAAAGTAAATGTTTTACTTGCACGTAGAGGGCAAGGCATAAAGCGAATTCAGTACATAAGCAGTGAATAATTAAAGCACAGAATTCATATGATGTACTGCTTGATTCTTATGATGCTGCAATCTAAAGGGAATGCCAGAGTTTTTAGGTGCTAGGTTCAACTAGCCTGTGGCCAATTTGACTATTTTATCAAAAACCTCTTCTCTTATTCAGAATTTCCAGGAGCAAAAAGTCAGAGAAGGAAAAATACGCACCTTTAGGGAGTCTAGGATAGTGTACGAAGTCATCACATGAGACAAGCAACTATCAAACATAACAATGAGCAAGAAAAACTTTGCATATGTTAAACTTATGTTCTCAGCCACATGTAAGCATAATACATCAAAGCTCAATGAACTAGTAAGCCAGAAGGGATACATGAGATAGATGACATACCTTGTGAAAGACTACCCTGCTACAAACAACTTTTTTTTTTCTTTTTTCTTTTTTTATTACAACATCATGCTATCAGAGGACAAGACAAGGAGCTCATCCTAGCATGGAACATCATGTCTAGTACATGACACAAACACCAATGGCTTTTCTAAGGGACTCAAACCTGCTACCATCTAGAGGTTTGGTAAGAATGTCAGCCAATTGGTTTTTAGTGGGGATGAACGAGAGAGAAACTACCTCGGATTCCACAAGATCACGTAAGAAGTGATATCTGATGTCGATGTGCTTGGTCCGAGAGTGCTGAACGGGATTCTTGGAGATATTGACGACACTAGTATTATCACAGTTGATAACCATAGTATCTTGAGAGAATCCATGGTACAACAGCTACCCGCAGCAATATACTCAGCCTCAGCAGTGGAGAGAGATATAGAAGCTTGTTTCTTGCTCATCCATGCTACAAGATTGTTCCCCACTTAGAAACATCCTCCCGAGGTGCTCTTTCTATCATCATCATTTCCAGCCCAATCTGCATCAGAGTATCCTGCAACAACAAGATTTGTTTCTCTAGAATACCAAATGCCATAAAGAAGGGTATCATTTACATACCTGATGATACGCTTGACTGCAGTGAGGTGAGATTCCTTAGGACTTGCCTGAAAACGAGCACAAACTCCCACACTGAAGGCAATGTCTGGTCGGCTGGCTATAAGATACAAGAGACTTCCTATCATACTTCTGTACAGGGATGGATCAACGGATTTTCTTGCAAGATCACTACTGATCTTAACGCTGGTGCTTATGGGAGTTTGGGCACGACTCTTTCCACCCAAACCAAACCTTTTGACCAGATCCTTAGCATACTTGGACTGAGAGATGAAGATGCCTTCAGTAGTTTGCTTGACTTGAAGGACAAGAAAATAGTTCAGCTCACCAATCATGCTCATCTCAAATTCCTGCTTCATTTCTTTAGAAAACTCATGGGCAAGAGAATCTAAGGTAGCTCCAAAAATGATGTCATCAACATAGATCTGGGCAATGAGTTTGTGAGTACCTTGATTTCTGATGAGCAAGGTCCAGTCAGCTTATCCCTTTGTAAATCCCTTAGCCAAGAGATAAGTGGTGAGACGTTCGTACCATGCCCGAGGAGCCTGCTTAAGCCCATATAAAGCTTTCTTCAGCTTGTACACATGATAGGGATGATGAGGATCTTGAAAACCCTTCGGATGTTCTACATAAACTTCTTCTTGTAGAACACCGTTCAGAAAGGCACTCTTTACATCCATCTGGTATAGCTTGAACCCCAGATGGCAAGCAATGGAGAGAAGAATTCTGATGGATTCTAATCTGGCAACTGGAGCAAAGGTTTCATCAAAGTCTACTCCCTCTATCTGAGTGTATCCCTGGGCAACAAGGCGAGCTTTATTCCAAATCACAGTGCCATACTCATCTGTTTTATTCTTGAAAATCCACTTAGTACCAATGATATTATGTTCTGCAGGACGGGGAACCAAGGTCCAAACATCATTTCTAGTGAATTGATGGAGCTCATCATGCATGGCAAACACCCAGCCTTCATCCTGTAGGGCTTCATCAACTTTTTTGGGTTCTGATTAAGCAAGGTAGCAGTTGTAGGAGACTTGATTGGCTACTTCACTGTTAGGCTGAATGACTCTACTTCTTAGCCTACGCCCTTCATCTATGGTTCCAAGGAGCTGCTGTGGAGGATGATTGTGCTTCACCCATGACGGCTTAGGAGGTTTTGCAGAAGCATCTTCATCTTCAGAAGTACTGGACGTTGTATCTGAAACCGTGAGAGGGGAAGGAGGCTCATCCGGAGACTTACTTGGAGATGCCTTGTCATTATCAGTGGTTTCATCAGTAACTTCCACTGGAGCGAGCTGATTTTCTTCCCCGCTACTTGGTCTATCAACTTCTTCATCATCAACGATGACATTTATGGATTCCATCACAGTCTCTATTCTTTTATTGAAAACTCTGTAAGCACGACTGGTAGAGGAATATCCCAAAAATATGCCTTCATCGCTCTTTGGATCAAATTTCCCAAGATTCTCCCTGTCACGAAGGATATAGCATGTACTTCCAAAGGTTCTGAAATACTCTACCGTGGGCTTTTTACCTCTCCAGATTTCATAGGGAGTCTTGCTTGTTTCAGGCCTCAGATAGACTCTGTTGATAATATGACATGCAGTGTTTACAGCTTCTCCCCAGTAGTGTTGAGCAAGATTCTTAGAGTGGATCATCACACGAGCCATCTCCTGAATTACCCTGTTCTTTCTTTCAACTACTCCATTCTGCTGATGAGTGATAGGAGAAGAACATTCCTGCTAGATTCCATATGAGAGACAGAACTTTTCAAACTTGGAATTTTCGAATTCTCTTCCATGATCACTGCAGATTCTCATGATTTGGCAGTTTTGCTCAACCTGAATCTTCTTGAATAAATGTTGAGCTACATCAAAAGCATCAAATTTTTCCCAAATAGGAATAGCCCATGTATATCGAGAGAAATCATCCACAATTACCAGAATATACCTTTTCCCACCTAGACTAGCAGTTCTAGTGGGACCCATGAGATCCATGTGTAGTAATTCTAAATTTCTAGAAGTTTGAATACCTGAGGTCTTTTTATGAGCTGCTTGAGTCTATTTCCCTAGTTGACAAGAACCACAGATTCCTTTTCCATTCTTTTCCATTTTGGGCAGGCCTTTAACAATGTCTTTGCCTGCAATTTTCATCATATCAATGAAATTCAGATGCCCTAACCTTTGGTGCCACAACTTACTGTCGTCTATGGTTGCCTTGTTGCAGAAAATCTGAGGATCAGTAGTAAGGCCATGAAGACCATAGCAATTGTCAGCAGTTCTTTTTCCCCCCACAAGCCATTTCCCACTGCTGTCAAATATGTTACATTCCTTCTTGGAGAATTGCACCACCAAATCATTGTCGCAGAATTGGCTGATGCTAAGGAGATTTGCCTTGAGCCCTTCTACATATAGAGCTTCCTAAGATGTTCCAAGGCCTAGAATGTCGATGATTCATTTTCCGATGACTTTGGATTGGCTTCCATCTCTATAGGTGATCCGTCCACCTTTGCCCATCTGAACTTCTTTTAGTAAGGTATTGTCACCTGTCATGTGTTTAGAACAACCACTACCCAAATACCACAAACAAGTATCAAGAATTTTCAGTGTAGTATGAGAAACTAAACATAGATTATCTTCCTTTTTGACCCAGACTTATTTGGAAGCTTTCTTATGATTATTGACCAGGACAGATCTTTGCTCATCAGGGGTGAGGTATGCTAACTTCTCACTAATGAGCTTAACTTGATCACTTAACATTTCAACTTGTTCTTCAATACCTGGTTCATCTTTTCTAGGGACAAGATTTTTGTTCTAGGGTTTTTGAGACCTAATCTAGAAACAATTTGGGCGAATATGACCAGTAATACCACAGTGGTGACATGTAGGTATAAACTGGTTTACCCCTTTACCCCCACAAATAGATTGAGTATGATTATCAGACACGATAGGCTTAATGAACATGGTTCTATGAACAGACATATCATGAGAAATAGAAGCAACTTTATCCATACTTAATTTTGACATGATAGAAGTTAAACAAAATAACACTCAAGAAATTAATCTTCTCATAGTGTACCAAGCTCTGATACCAATTGAAAAATGAAATTTGACTTCTAAAATAAATAGCAAGTGTGTGCACAAAGTGTCAACAAAAATAACTATGCAGAAAATAAATGACACAAGGATTTTTGTTAACAAAGTGGAAACTCGATTAAGAGAAAAACCATTTCGGGGCAGACAAACCCAGGATATCCACTATTCAGAAGACAAAGCTAGATACAAGATAGTAACACTCACATATACCCGATGCAGTGGTCGTACCTTGCTCTCTAACGTGTAACCCAACACAAATGCTTCCCAACCAGGTCTCCTACCTGAAGGGATCTTCAATGAAATCATTTACCTTAGGGCCAACCCCTAAAATAGACTTCAGTTGTAGCGCAGAAACAGCAACTTGCAATGGCTTCAGAGGAAACTTAATCAGCTCAATGATCTCTCAAAATAACTTCTCTGAGCACTTGTGGAATTCAATACCGAATTCTTGTAGTTCTCAATGCCCAGGGGCCTCTATTTATAGGCTGAGGTATAGAATGGGCGACTACAGTGATATATGCAGGTACTGCCCGGACGGTGGACATGGGCCATCCGGACGGACAACTGTGCGACAGATTTTTCCAAAAATTTCGCTGAGAAATCTTTCCTATTTAAGAGTGGCGTCCGGACGGTCGCACGTTCGCTGCAAGTAATTTCCATATAAGGCTTTCGCGCGTCTGGACCATGGGGGATGTGCGTCCGGACGGCTAATCTTCAACACGCAATTTCCACATCTACTATGCGCGTGTCCGGACCATGATAGGCAGTCGTCCTAACGGTTGAAGTCGAATCGGCAATTTCCTTAACTGTTGAATGCGCGTCGGGACCAAGGCTGACTGTCATCCGGACGGTGATATTTGAATTGCGATTCTTGCCTTATTTATGAGCACGTCCGGACGGGAATCCACGTCGTCCGGACGGTTGTAGCAATCTTCCCTTAAATTGAACTTGGAAAGAATCTAAAGTTGATCGATCACTGAGAGGCGTCCGGACGGGCTGCTGAAACGTCCGGACGAATGCAAGCTGGAACAGTATCTTCTCGAAACAGTGAAGGTCCGAACAGGAATGCACGTACTCCGGACGGTATGGCACGTCGTCCGGACAGATGGAATAGTGGACAATTGGGCGTCCGAATGGGATGACACGTCGTCCAGACGGCTGACAGGGACTTTGAAATCTTCTGTCTTGAAAGCAGTGCAGAAACATCTGAAACACTTCTGAATAGTGGAATCCTTGTTAAAAATCATATTTACAAACAAGTGATTTTGTCCAAACACAGAATGAGGCCAATCACAGCCTAACAGATCGTATAGAGGTATTGTGAATGGGGTTAGGTTTCACACAAAAGAATGTGCACAAACTCGTACTACCAACAATAGTGGTGTTCTTGTTCGAGGTGGGTACGACACTTCGAACAATAAGTACTATGGGGAGTTGAAGAACGTTCTTGATTTACGTTACATTGGCAGAAATTTCATATATCTATTTGACTGCGATTGGTGGGACACTGGGAGTTCAAGTGGATTAAAAAGGAAACAAGGTTTTACCATAGTGAATACTTCTCATAAATGGTATGAATCTGACCCGTTCATCTTAGCAAGCCAAGCTACACAAGTGTTTTACTTGAATGATCCCAAATGGGTGGTTGTTGGAAAGGTGTAGACACTGACCAATAGAATCATATACTATATTCCAACAGCAGTAGATGAAGATAATGATCAAGGAATCCACTATGAGGCATACCAGGAAAGGGTCTGTGTTAAGGGTGATATTGCCATTGTTGAAGAGTCAACAATGTTATGCAGAGATGATATGACAATAGCTATTGATGGATTATATGTGCAACTTGGTGGCCCAAACCTGTTGTTTGACGACAACCCTTTGGTTGAGGAGAATGAGATAAACTCTGATGATGAAGAAGATTTATGTAGCGACTATGATACGGAATCCAAAGACGAAAAGGACTTTGAAAACGAACAATCATCATAGGCTACTAATGATACAAACTCTGATGATGACATGTGTTGAATATAATGACCAATTTTGGTGTAAGTATGAAGTGTATTATCATATTGTACGAAGCTTATAGGGTACTAATATATTTGTTTTTTTGGTTTTCATTTTTAAATTGCCCAATTATGTGCATTCCACTAAATTATTTGTATTAACATTTGGATTTATAATGACTTAGTAGCAATGCAATATTTATCTGTCTGATCCACAATTTTTTTTTTTTAATTGTTGTCAGTAGATTTATCATAGCCTCAAGAAATGAAGACATGACAAAAGACAGTTGGAGCAGGCCGAGGCTTGTGTCATGTTGAGGACTGTGACAACTTTTCTCTTGTTGATGTAGCTGACAATATACACATGTTATCATTGGTGCCACTATAGTCATCAGAGGGCCATTATTCCGATGAGCCGCCTAATACTATACCCCCATCAACAAACATTGATTCACATGGATCCATACCCACTCAGTCCTGTAAGTGAACATATGGTCTTTTTTATTGGTTTGATGTAGACACTTTCCAAACTACTTTTCTAGACACAACTAACTACGTTTTCATGTTTCGACTAACAGCTAGAACGTCCGTTAGAAAGACTAGGGGTAAGAACAAGAACAAAATGTTGAATGAGTTGGTAAAGAACGGTCCAATCAATTTACTATTTGAGGAAGAGTATCGGGCACCTATGGTCGAAAATTCCTCGTGCTGGTTGAGAAAGATTTATGAGGTTGTGAAAAACCACAGTGACCTTCATTATGTTCGCTGGGGCTTGGTCCCAAAATCAATGAAGCATATGTTAGAAGATTTGGTAATGGTACGACTCTCTTTATGTGTATTATGTCACTTGCTACAAATAATGTAACAAATATCTTACCATTTTCTTGTAATTACTATGATTCAGGATAACTTCAAATTGGATTTGTTGTGAAAATCACACAAGAGTGGCTTAGAGTTTCAATTGGGAAAATGCTATAGCAGGTATCACTCTGAACTATACAAAGCCTACCAAAAAAATTTTGAAGGCCTTAATATGACAGACTCTGCGGCAGTGGCCAATGCTAAAGTTGAGGCAAGGGCCAATGCTCCTAAAGGTGTTTCTCGAGAAAAATGGCCTGCTATATGTGACTCATTCAAATCGAAGTATTGGGTGGTAAATATATCTTATTATCTTGAATAGTAAATTAATATTAATAAGATTTGCATACAATTGTAAGAAATCTAATGAATATTTTATTGTTGGTTTAAATTTTGAAGGAGGCGTCTGCTCAGAATAAGAAAAATAGAAGCAAAATGGTAACAAATCATATCGCTGGCACCTGTCCATTCGTCAATGTTATTTACAAGATGATAAGGATTTTATAGTACCATAATTTTATAGTAACATTATTAAATGTAGCTGTTAATTATGTGTAGACAAAGACTACTTCTCAAAGGCCCAAACATATTGCAATTTATAAGGACACCCACATAAGAAAGAATGGGACTTTTGTGAAACCAGAGGTTGAGAAGCTATATGTAAGTGAATGAAATGTTTATTCATGATAAATATGTGTAATTAACATGCAAGAGTTATTTAGTTAAGGTTTATGTGGCTTGTTCAGAATGAAATGGAGTCAAGGGCAAACGATGACAACTTGAATTCCACCGAAGAAGAAATATTTTCACGAGTGCTAAGGGGGCATCCCTCAAGACACGTTCGAGGAATGGGGGGTGGTGTCATACCTACACCATCAAGTTCCTCTAGTGCGCGCCACGCCAACCAGTTTTCTAGCCACGATGAGTGCAAGATTAATCAACAAGAAACTGAGTTAAGATTGGAAGAATCGTTATCCCACATTTCTGCTTTGCAGGCATCAAATGCTACTATGTAGGCATCATATGAGACTATGCGTGCACAGTTGGATAGTATACTACTACATATTCGAGGGTTAGAGAAGCTTGCCTATTCCATTTATTTTTTCACACACACTAATATCAAATAATTATTAGAAAGGTTATTGATTTTGATATGAATTCTATTCTTCCTTGGCATGGAAGGAGCTCTAGTGGAGGCCATTGATGATGAAAGCGGCATTTGAGAGCACTTTGGTTGTATTTTGTTTAAGACTTTGTTTAAGTCTTTGTTATAATGACTTTGTTTAAGACTTTGATTAAGATTGTGTTTAAGATTTTGTTTAAGCTTTGGTTTGTATTAGAAGGTAAAAACTTTGGACAATTTTTCGTTTAAGAACTTTGAGTTAGTAAACCTCCCTCGACGTGTTTATCAATGTTAAATAACTTTCTGTACACAATGCAAGGGAGAAATTATATAACACTATTTCATTTTTAAGTGTATGTAGGATGTAAAGAGAGAAAGATATGCAAGAAATTATGGCGCTAAAGAACTCAAGTGATGGCAAATTACTCAAGCACACCTTTTACATTGTCTTTAGATTCTTCTCCACTGCCTGAAACACTTGAAGAGAGCTTTGTGGGGCCTGCATTAAGACTCTCATTCCTTGGTGACCTTTTTATCAATATATTATATCTTTGTTTTGTTGATATTCAAGGTTGTGCTTTGGAAAATTTGAAAATTGAATTGTGCAATAATGCTGTCAAAGAGAGATTGGGTCATTGTTGGGTTCTTGTTGATTTGAATTATTGTTATTTGATACTTTGGATTAATTTTGAGGTTTTGGGTATGAGAATTTGTAGAAGGTGGATTTTTTTCCCTCTTTTTCTGTTGGTTTGAATTCTAATTTGGCATTTGAAAATGGAATTTGTATTTATTTCCCCATTTCGTTTTCTATTGGTTTGAATAGTGGTGTTGTTGAGGTGACTATACATGATATTGCTTGTAAGGGGACCTTTTACCTATAAAAGCTTCATTGAATCAACATATAGAATGAAGAGAACTATGTGTGCTTTGCATATAGAATGAAAGTAGATATCCATATAGAATGATAGTGACATGCATTACTGAACCAAAGAGTGTTCTCTGCAAATCTAAAGTTTGAATTCTTGGAAATCCTGCTCCGCATCTAATAGGTTTTCACCATATGTACCTTAAATATTTTGGAAAAGCTTGTTTCAACGTTTTAACAACATTATTTTGGAATATCTTGATTTTTTTTAATATGCATATATGCTTTTTTGTGGATTCTAAATCTATGCATATGCTAGTTGAATGTAGGATTAATATTTGATGTTGTTTGTATAGTTGAACATTACTAACTTCATCAATTTATTTCCCTTTCTTATATTATGGTTGAAGCTTGTCTATTCAAACAATTATTGTTTGTATTACAAGGTAAGAGATTTTGTGCAATTTTCCGTTTAAAAACTTTGAATAGTAAACCTCCATTGACATGTTTATCAAGGTCAAAGAACTTTGAGTAAACAAAGCAAGGCAATAAAATTATATAACACAATTTTCTTTTTAAGTGTATGCAAGATGACAAGACAGAAAGATAAGCAAGAAATTGCGGTGCTTAAGGGCCCAAGTGATGGTAAGTTATTTCAATCGCATTGTCACTCACTTATTGGTGGAAGCACTATGAAATGTAACAAGTGGGAGGCTTGCATGGAGTTATAAGGATGAGTACAAAGTATTTGGAGTGTTTGGCTATTGACTACATATTGGCTACTCTTTAAGTATTAGACATGTCTACAATGTTTTCACCACAAGAAAAACACACATTATGTGAAAAGTTACATCAAGTATGTTGCATTATGCCATTCTATTTAGTCTGAGAATTTTGTTGATGATAGTGTTATTGTCTATATAGTCTTAGTGTTAGAGTCTCTCTTAGTGTCTCATATTTTATTTTGACGTAAGTGTTGGGGTTTTGGATGTGGGTATGATTTGTCTTGTGAATTTTTTTACTGAATTATGGAAAATGAGGATGTGGGTGGGGTTTGTTTGTTGCTTTTGAATTTTTGTGATATCATAACATATGCGTTTTGATCTTATAGTCTTGGTTGATGGTTGTTTAGATTTTGGGGTGTCAAAAGAAATGTGTGTGCATGTCACAGAACTTTGATAATTACACATTCATGGAACATTTGTACCGTATCTACTGATAATGTTCATAAGCCAAACCAACCAGAAGCTTTGAGTAAACACAACTCTAGTCAGTAAGAATAGTGTTCAAGTCACTCTGTTGCAGGACAAAACAACTGGAAAAAAGCCCCCTAGTGTAAATTTTCGAGGAAGCCCTGAACTGTCACAATTATATGCAACAAACTTCACCTTAGCAAAATACTCCAAATTTACATTTATTCAAAAGATAGTGCTCATGGGAATTTATTGGCCATCACTAATTAGTCCATGAAATTTAGAAAATATTACTAAATTGGTCCAAGTGGTTAAGGGTTTGTTCAAATCGCTCCATTGGCTTATATTCCTTAAACTCATACTAAATCCAGTAACATGTTTCTACATAATTTAAATGAAGCCTCCACCCAAAGTCCAGTTTTTGCAAACTAAGACCAAGTATTTCTAAAAAAAGAAAAATGATACTATGGATTCTTTGAACAATTACATGCCTGGAAAAAAAATATATTGGATTCTGAATGTCATTTTGGGTGGTTCCAAAAATATAATACATGCTACGAGTATCAGGAAAATCATAGCATGTGCTTAGTGTTACAACTGTCATGGCTATTCTGCAAAAAATAGTGTAAAAATATGCCAAACTCTAACTGTCACAAATTATTGTAGAGGGAGAATATGCCTTAACTAGCAGAACATGTTCTTAAACAAAAAACAACAATGTTCCATAGAAAAAGTAGAAGAAGAAATAACAATTGTTTGTTACTTTTGAATTATGGTGATATCATAACATATGTGTTTTGATCTTGTAATCTTAGTTGATGGTTGTTTAGATTTTGGGGTTGTTAGGTGGTCTTTTGATGTTTTGGAGTTTAATAGTTAGCTTTTACCGTGTTTGGTGTTGGTTAGGTATATGAACTAGTCTCCTTGACTTATAGGTTATTAGTCTTAATTATAAATGAATTATTGAAAATTAATTTTTTGGTATTTTTTTATATTTTTTTTTTAAAAAAAAATACAACATTATTTGCAGCGACTATAAAGTCGCCGCTAATAATGTTTTATTTTTAATTTTTTAAATATCATTAGCGGCAACATACTTGTCACCGCTAATGCCCCATCATTAGCGGTGATGTATTGGGTCGCTACTATTGGTCAAACAATAACGATGACCCATAATTTTGGATAAAACCTATTTTGCGGCGGGGAAAAAACATTTTAGCAGCGAATAAATGTAAAACCCGCATGCACATTGTCTCAAGATATACAAGAAAAGTGAAAAGAATGAGAAAAGTTTCTGAGATGAGGGCACGTGTGAAGGAGATTATTTTTTGCCCCAAGGATATTCACAGAGGATTAAGCTCTGATACCATTTGTAACGACCCAGGGAAAAGCGCTAGCCATATCTGCGTTATCACCCCAAAAGGACTAGTCAATTTGAAACTTTCCTAGAATCCCTTATAAAGCTCAGTTTCACCCAATAATTTGGCAATGTGGGACTTAGTACTCATGACTATCTTTTTATAAACCACATACTCTATGTGGGCTACTCATCTTCTCAATATGGGATTGAGGTGTTACATTCTCTGTCTCTCTTTAGCTCTGAATCTGACTCATCTCCCTGTTTCAACTCCCTCCGAGTATTTTTTTTTTTTTTTGTTGGATTCCCCACATTTCTCTTCTCCAAAAGACACTGTTCTGCTGTCTCCAATACTCTTCGGTTTTTTTTCTTTTTCTTTTTCTTATTTTCAAATAAATACTTGTCCCCATTTTCATTTTTATCTTCCTAACTATTTTTTATTTTATTTTAATCATCGATCTGTGCTGTTGGATTTGAGGAAAGTTGAACTTGATCTATTTGATCTAACAAATAAATTAGTAATATCTTTTCTTATTAATTTGTTATGCAGATGAAAAATGATGCAATGTTGAACCAAACAATGCAGCAAATCTGGCTTGGCTTAACAAACACAATGCTAGACGAACAATTCTAGGAGCACGAATGGGTTGCTCATGGAGCCTATTCCAGCTTCACTCAACATGAATACTTTCAAATAGCATGTGACAAGGCCAACGATCTTGGAGTTGTCCAGTTGCTTCAAGGGTTCAATCAAGCTGGTTAATTTACAATATATATATATATATATATATATATATATATATATATATATATTAAACTCCTACTAATATGTTTAATCAATATTAACATTGCTCTCTCTCTCTCTCTCTCTCTCTCTCTCTTTGTAACAGGAATCAGTACCGGTTAGAAATGCAATACTCATCAACACATGAGAGCCATCTAAAGTGCAGTTCACCAAACACCGGGCTTGACACTGACATCGATCATTACATGCAACACAGACTCAAGTGGAAACGTGGTTTAGATATTTGAAATAAAGTTTTGTATCAACAAAACGGGACTTCAATTTAGAAACTGTATACGGAATGTTAACTTGCCATGTAAGGTCAATGGCTATTAAGCCTATTATCCTCTTCCTTGAAAGACATTTTCGATGTACATGGGGGCTTGAGCTCCATATCTTATTTTCTCAATCCACTATTACTTATAGTAACAAGAAAATGTTTTGTTTAGGTATGGAGGGCATTATCTTATATTTAAGTATGTTTTTAAGTTTTAACCATGTTGTGTAGCTTCTTTTTTTAAAAAAAAAAAAAAAAAAAAAAAATTTGGAGTACTTATTACTGGGGACATTATTGCCTTTTTTGTGTCATAAATATTGTTCATCATCTGACATAATTTGGACACAGTCAAAAAAAAAAAAAGGTAATAAAATTAACTCAAAATGATATTTACTTGTTCTTTTGGTGATACTAGCTGGTAGATATTATATTAACTTCTACACGAGTCACGAGTGTAAGGAATATGTTGTCCTTAATTATGATACACATTCCTTTAAGCTCTCCCAACTTTTTAAGCTGAATTGACATTATTGTGCACTTTTTCGTCTCAACATGAAATATTCTATAACTTTCTCCCTTCTTTTCGTGACCTTCCTAGTTTTCTCATTCGCGGCAACCAGTTTAGGCATTGGTAGTAAGTGCAGCCAGCTTAAAGACTGTGCTACCAATGTTTGCAAGGACTTACGCACGAAGGGTTATGGCGAGGAGACTCAATATAAATGTCAGGAGCCAAACATTTGTTGTTGCATTTATACTGCAAGTGTTGTTGCTCGACGAACAAGAATTAAACCCCCTCAACCTCATGGAATAGGTTTACCTTACATTCGATTGCTTAACCAATGTATCGATCGAGTCTCAAGTAGATGAAAGAAATAAATAAAATAAGATGAAAATGAAAGAAGGTGGGGGAGATTGTTGTTGGGTATAAATTTGAATGAATAAAGCAACTATGAGCTATTGTCAACATTTTATAACATTTAATGGAAAACAAATTTTCAAACAAAAAAGTTCCAAGTTAATTGTTTCCAACTTGGAAAACAAATTAATAACAATATTTATGCATGCAGGCA
The DNA here is from genome assembly GCF_958979055.1 of Alnus glutinosa. NCBI lineage: Eukaryota > Viridiplantae > Streptophyta > Magnoliopsida > Fagales > Betulaceae > Alnus > Alnus glutinosa. The sequence goes on from NC_084893.1 coordinate 11,807,540, forward strand.
GTGGAAAAGAACATTTATTGTTTACATAATAATTAAGTCAAATCTTTTCCTACCAAAAGTAGTAAGAGTGCCTTAATTTGGTCCACGTACATCGATCTCTCTATTTTGCCATTGGGGGAAGGATTTGATCCTTACTTAATTCTTATAGCTTTCGATTTGATGGCCATCAATGCGATGCTAATTAATAATCCCAAACTAGCTACTCCTCTTTTCAAATAGGAGAGATTTTCCTTATAATAAATGACAGAATGTTTATTCTTTCACATTCACATGCAGTAAATGGAAATAAATAAACTTAATGAAACAATTATATCATGAGACTAATTTGTTGTCACCAAGATTGAAGATTGTCAATTAGCAACGGGTGGATTGTTCTTAATTTCCTTCGGTGGTGTTCTTTGTAACGACTCAAGGAAAAAGTGCTAGCCACATCTACGCTATCACTCCAAAAGGACTAGTCAATTTGAAGTTTTCCTAAAATCCCTTATAAAGCCCAGTTTCACCTAATAATTAGGCAATGTGGGACTTAGTACCCATGAATATCTTTATAAACCACTCACTCTATATGAGCTATTCATCTCTTCCCAATATGGGACGAGGGTATTACATTCTTAATTTTATATGAAGAATTATTGAATTTTCTATTGAGGTCGTCTATCCATATCCTATAGATTAACAGACACAAAAGCAACTACGTCAATTAGAATATATGCAAAATTAAATAATTAAGTTGCAAAAATTGAAATTTATATATAAAGCTAAGATTCCTAAAACAATAATAAATTCTCTATCAACCTCTCTGTTTAATTACTACTTGTCCAAAAAATTTAAACTTTTAGAAAAAGTGGTGATTTGACATGGTATCAGATCTATAAGCTAACGCCAATGTTAGATCCAATAGTCTTGTGAATTCCTCTGTTATTCTATTTTATTGTCTTCTTCTTGATAGTTTGCAAATCTTCTCATCATAGAATTTGCATACTGGTCGCATCTGATTTGGATGAAAAAAAAAAAAAAAAAAAAAAAAAAAAAAGGCTTTCCCCAATGCAGATGCAAGGTGTGGTGTTTCTTTGGTTCTCCAAACTCAACAAACATAAAGTGCATGTAGTCTCAGCTTCCAGAGTAATTAGTGCCACTGACCCAACAATTAGATGATGATAATTATAATAAGGCAAACATAATTAAGTCAAGCAAGATCAAGACAATTTGCATGATCTTGCACAAAGAGAGTAGTCTTCTTCCTTATTCTTAGTTCATCGCTGAGGAGCACCAAAAGCCAACAATGGAGGAGGTGGTGGTGGAGAAACCCATCATGGAGAAAGAGTCGTCGATGCCGGAAACGGAGTCAAAGAAGCCAATTTCGGTTGAGGAAGTGGGGATGGAAGAGGGGGATTTGAGTTTGGATGGAACACTAGACTGCCTCTTCTTTATTTTTTGTTCATGACCGAGGAATCTTATTGGGATAAATACAAAATCAGTTTATGTAATTTTACTAAATTATAAATCGCTTAATGTGGTATAAAAATAATTCAGAGGTCCTCAGGGTAGGCCAAAATAATAATTTAATCTTTGCAATCAAATTCTATCAAAACTTCAACACCAATAGAACGATGACATGTGTAACTCTTAATAAATATATAAAACTCAAAAATTATTATTATTTTTTTAAAAAATATATTGAAGGAGAACAAAAGCTCGGGATGGGCAAAAAGATGAGAAAAAGTGACTCTCGAACATTAGAATAAATTTTAGACGTTATTGGAGAAAGAATTTAACGGTGAAGACATTATGATAATTCCATTAAAAAACATGTGAGAGACACATGTCAGAATGACGAGTTGTGTTATTTGCACACACCTTGTACACACACCCACAATAGGTATGTGTATAATATATATTCAAAGTGTATGCACAAATATCATTTTCACAAAATGACTCATGGCACTTTATTAAACATGGTTGGAGGATGAAGGAAATTTTTGTCCTAAGTAGACAGCCTTATTTCTGTCCTAAAATTACGAGAATACAAGAAACATCATGCAGCCAAAAAAAATCAAAAAAGAAAATAGTCGAAGTTGAAGATTTGCCCATTTGGGCTTAGGGCTTCAACAACAGGCTTTAAGCCTTTAAGTTAGTAGTTCAAAATTTGCCTTTAAGTTAGCCTTTAAATTTTTGTCAATTGCAGGAACATAAAGAAACAATTTTAAAGAAAAGAATTTCTTGACAGTTGGTAAAGAGGCTAAACCAGTGTTAAGAATGTCCAAACCTTGACTATTTCCAACAAGAATCTGCTCAGTGCATGTATACTTCTCAGCATGAGGTTATGATTGGAAAGGTCATGAGTCAAATGGTCGGTAGAGCCCGTGTCCGAGTACCAATTCATGTCAGGTGGTGTAGAGGAAGTGGTGAGAAAGACCGAGGGAGGAAGAGATATACATTGGAAAGAATCGCCAAACTTGTGGTAGCATCTAGCTATAGTGTGCCCCGGCTTGAGGCATGTTGACAAGGGGGCCTATTTGTAGATCCTGAAGAGTGTGAAAAAAAAGGGCCACATCCATGTCATCGTCTACGTTCTTTGCCACCAGAGGGTCCATTGTGGTTGTAAGGATGCTTCTGTTGTTTTCCAAAGAAGCTAGGCTGACATTGGGCGACATTCACAGAGGACATAGTCAAGTCAGGGACTGACGTAGCTAAAATCATGAATGGAGGGAGTTTTGTGTGAGAAAATTGTGAAAAAATGAGGTTTTGGGCGTTTGCAAATCAGACTTAATGCATTCTGATAAAGATCGAAAGTTCAGAAGTTGAGCTCGAACGTTCCTTGTCAAATCAAACGAACGTTCGAATTTTTTTATTTTTTATTTTTTTAAGAGTCCTTTCTTAAGAAACAATCATTGAAATTAGGATTAAAAGCATTTAAATTCCATTTCTTACTTTGGAAATTTCTTCAAAACAAAAGTGTGACGCTACTTGAAAGTGCAACCCAAACTATCTATTTGGTGCACGTGTGTAATATAGTCAACCTGACTACTAAACGTCGGATCCTAAAATTACTCGTTACAGTTGGCATTGTCCTTAGTTGTTTCTTCAAACGGGTCTTCTTCCTCCTTGGTCATTGCTACGTAATCCTACTCGATACTTAGAAGAAAAGCCACCCTCTGGCGTCATGTCCCTTCTTCAAGTGTTCCAATCTTCAATAGTCGTATCTCTTTTCGTTTTAGGTTTGCATACTTACCCAGGTAAGAGCTTTGCACTCCCGAAATTGGCGGAAAATACCTTACTGTGGATACCTTGCGACGTTTCCACTTTAAGTTCTTGGAGTGGGGTTCATTGTCATGCTTGCCTTGTCACTTGAGTATTCTTCATGGATTATCTCATATTTTATGGGCCAATTGGGATTGTCCAACGGGGGCTCGGGCCTATGTAATTCAGAAAGAGACTTATAACCTAGCGCATAAGGTCCATACTCCACTAGCCAATCACATAATACCAACTTATGCCTTCGCAGGTTGAGCATCTGCTCGTGCAGCATAATTAGACGGCTGCAATATGGTGACTAGTGAGTTCGTTCCTAGACCCTTACCAATCAACTTATCATAACCAAACATAGGTTGTTACTTAGCCCACACCTCAATCATCACGTTGAAATAAGAAAAGAAAAATATCCTAACCCTTGTCCTATGCAATGGTCTTTTACAATCAAACCTACTCGGATAATTGCCTATTCTCAAATCATCTTCTATGGTCGACAGAGCCGAATGCTCTTATACCATACTGTACACCCCCAAAAATAGGTAATTGTATTTACTTAACATGGAGAATTACTGGCGAATCCCTCAGTTCAATTAACTAGTAATTGACTAAAGGAATTACCCTTGCACTTATTAGAGTAAAAAGGCATGCGGAAACAAAAATCATGATCTGAGAATTTTATTGGTAAATCAACAACACATAATCATGTATCAGGATCATAGGCTCATCCAAACATTATTATAACAACTGAATTCTATTTACCCCAACTAGACAATATGAGCCATCCGCTTGGCGTCTTCGTGTGCCAACCCTTTTTTTTTATATATATATACAAAAATGGAATTACACAGTGGCATGACGATTAGTCACTAGCCATCACATAGTACACATCCCATAATATGTACTAGGTACATTAGAGTACAACATCTATGCAGCAGAAATTAAATCTTATAAAGCTATCAAATGCTAATTACATCAATAGAGCCATTACGTCGTCTATCTATTTAAGGCTTAATAAAAGTATTAAATACATAACAAAAGAATGGCTTTACAAAAAGAATATGTATCACGAGCGACACAAGACATATTCAAAAGTCTACAAAATATGGTCTATCCTCAAGTCCAACACCTAAACCGTCGTGATAGGCTTCAGTCAATGTATCCCAAATACATAGCCATTGGGTCATCGTCGACGTCAGCGGTACCTGTAGCCAAAGCATCAGCATCTACACGATCGTGGTGGTAACCACGTTTGTGTAGGTGAAAGTATGAGTTCACCAACTTAGTAGTGTAATACACATTGGTTTTCACAATGAGCCAAGCCTTTTATTTCTAATGTATGTTTACAATAACAGCTACTATCCACATAATACTTTTGTTTTAAAAACATATTGTAACTTATGAGAGTAAACACCGGTACACATAAATAGGGTAACTTATGAGAGTAAACACTAGTATAAATACGTTTTGTCCCATTCAAACTCGTAGGCATACTAATACATCTAGTCATGAAAACGTGTTAAAACATAAATCACGTCACACATCTTCATCATACTATGCATGCTCATCATCTAATCTCGTTGGTTTCTGTTTCTGATGCCCCAGGGCTTTATGCACGGTGGTCTTACGCATGCTTTTTCTAATGCCCCGGGGCTTTATACTCGGTGGTCTTTTGTTTCTGATGCCTCGGGGCTTTATACTTGGTGGTCTTACACTTGCTCTGCCAAGGTATCTTTCAACCTTGGTCTTACGTTCAACGTTAATGATTTTGTTTCATGCTCATACTCATCACATTCCATACTCATCATGGTCATGCTATCATACATATGCATTATTTTAGCATCATGTTCTTTTCACATTCTCTCAAGCATAACATGAAAACATATCTCAAACATCATTTCATAATCAAGTCTCAAAACACATAATTTGTCTTGAAACATTTCTCATCATTTTTCATGGTATTGAAATTATTCACAAGTATACATATTCAATTCAAATGACATTGGCTCGACAATATCAAATCATATCATCTTTCTTAGCATGAAACACAATAAGTTCTCAGTGAGAAAAATACTTTGGCTTCTAGGTTTACGGCTTAACAGTGAATCCTCAATGAAAGCCTTGTAATGTATCGTTGCATTAACACATTGCATGATACATTAACATCAACAAAACATTTCTAACTCTAGACTCTCAAATACCTCTTGAATTCCTCGAGGGCTATACCCATGGAAAACTCATACAATTCCTAGGGTACTGTTTGACAACCCATTAACCAACATTGCTAACCCATAAGATTTATATAGGGTTAGACAGCAAAAATCATGATTTAAACTACTAAGACAAAAGTTAGGGTTTTGGGGTTTTATCTTAAATCCACTAAAACATAACCCGAAGCTTGGAGGTTGTTTAGAATGCTCCAAAACATGCAATACCTAAAGAATATTGAGAGATTAGGCTTAATCCCTCAAAAATAACCCAAAATCTAAAAAGACATGGGTTTTCAGATTTACCTCAAATCAAATGGTGAAAACGTAGATCTTACTTCGAGGATCACGTTTCCGTAGTCGAATTTGAGATTGAAGGCTTCGATTTACCGGGATCTAGGGTTTTAGATCAAAACCCTAAGAGAAAATGAGAGAGTGGCGTGAGAGAGAGAAAGGGAGAGAGAGAGAGAGAACTCCGGAGAAATGATCTAAAAAGAGATCATTCTCGATTTAAAAAGCAGCGTGTCCAAAAACATAAGTGCCTTGTCCAGACACACGCATGAGGATTCGCAGCCCGGGACTCTCTATAAGGCTCGTCTGGACGCGATATTGGTCCGTCTAGACACGCGCAAGGGTCGGGACTTACTGGAAGTCCTATTCAGACACAAGTCCAGCCCATTCGAACACGCAAAGAAATCGGGACTTACTGGAAGTCCCGTCTGGACACAGCAACGGACGCTATGTTTCTGCCAAGCCCGTCTAGACACACTTCACAGAAAATCCTTTTTGGCATTTTCTAAGTGTTTTTCCTTCACTTTTCCTAATTTCTTGTTTAATTAATCTAATTGAAGCATTTTAACTCCTAATTAATTTCTTGGACATTACACTTCGTCCCATCGAATTTCTCACTCAATCATCACGTAACCTACTAATTTACAAAACATCGCGATGTTTCACAGTGGAAGAGAAACAACTACGTAAGTCCACAACTTAGTAAATAAATAATTACAAGACCGGTCATACAATAAGCCTTAGGTAACTTTAATATTTATGGAATTGTAAAGTGGGCTTTCACAAAATGGTGTGTGTGTTGCCTTTGTCATTACGCTAGACAAAATGGTAGTTTATTTTGAATAATTGATGAGGCATAATTCTGGTGACAAACACAAGAACTTAATGTAGAGAAAAACATGCTATATATATACACACACACACAAGGTCATAGCTATTCTCTATATCGTTTACCCAGGATGAAAAATAAAGTGACTTCTAATTTAACATGCATGTGTGTAACGTGTAACAAAATATTGTAAAAGCGAAATTTAAATGACACAAATAATTTTTTAACAAAGTGGAAACTCAATTAAGAGAAAAACCACTCCGAGACAGCCAAACCTAGGATATCCGCTATTCAGAAGACAAAGCTAGTTACAAAGCAATAGCACTCACATACCCTTATGCAGTGGTCGTACCTTGAACTCTGACATGTAACCCAACACAAATGCCTCCCAACCAAGTTACCTACTTGAAAGGGTCTTCAATGGAATCATTTACCTTAGGGCTCCTCCCTAAGATAGACTTCAATTGTAACACAGCAACAACACACAACGGCAACAGCTTGAGAGCAAGCGGATCAGCACAACAACTCCTAAAATATACTCTCTAAGCTCTAAGGAATTCAATACCGAATTCTTACAAATTACATGCCTAGACACCTCTATTTATAGGCTACAGAAGACCTAAATCGAGTCTGAATCGATTTTCTCTAGGCGTCGTCCGGACGATAGCTGAGGGCGTCCGGACGGACAATTGTGCAATCGGCTTTCCAAATTTACTGAAATTCTTTCCTGAATAGAGCTACTTGCAGACGGTGTTACCCTAGCATCTGGATGGTTGCACTTCTGCTGTAAGCTATTTCCATAATAAGGACTAAGTGTCCGGACAATGTAGACAGACGTCCGGACGGTTTCAACTCTTCTGCACGTCTTGCCTTATCAAGGATAGCGTCTGGACGAAATAACCACGTCATCCGGACGGTTTGCAGCTGTCTTCCCATATCTGTGTTTGGAAAGGAAATCCTTTTACTCGTCGAACATTGAAAGGCACCCGGACGTGTTGCTGAGACATCTGAATAGATGCAATCTGGAACAATTCGAAGCTTCTGGACACAGATGGGAGTCCAGACGGAAAGTTCTCGTCGTCTGGATGGATGTTGCTTGACTGATGAGAGTCCGGGATTTGAACTTCACTGTCTTGAATTCTGCACAGAGTCTTCTTGAAGCACATAAACGAAGTGTAGACTCTGAATATAACAATATCCCTGATTAAATGAGCAACATTACATAGAAGTGATTTTGTCCAACAGAATGCAGTCAATAACAAACTAACAAACTCTCCCTTTGGCCATTCTGGGACAAAAATCACTTGACATGGTTAAAAATACAATCCCGGTCCAAATCAAGAAATACTACATCTTTTTGTGTCAAAAGGACAAAGGGTAAAATAGAGTATTAGAAAAACCACATTAAAATTAGCCCCCCCCCCCCTCCCCCTCCTCAATGTCACAGCAGGACAAGGGTAAACAGAGTAAATAAATCCAAGATTTATAAAGTTTTACAAAAAATCCGAAAACAGAATAAAACAAATTGTCTCAAAATAAATAACCAAAGCACTAAAAAGAAATCAATCCTCCTCAGCCAAGGTAGGATGGTTCTCTTCATCACGAGCCGGACGATGGTGCTGGAGACACTCCTGAATATACAACTGACACTGCTCTACATGGAGGTCAATAGAATGAACCACTTGCTGCATCGAGCTCATACCTTCGTGCAATGACTCTAGAATCTGGGTCAACACCACATCAGACTGAGGAGGTGGAAGAGCAATCTGTGAAGAAGATGTTACAGTAGGCACCTCAACATGTATAAGAGGAGGCTGAGGTGCTTCATCTTGGCCTTCATGCCCCAGCTAGGCATTAAACTTCATAAGTGTCTGATTGCTGAGGGGTTCTTGTATCTTCATCTTTGGCTCTCCAGAGATGCTTATATTATACTGCATAATAATTTGCGTGATCAAGCAGCCGAAAGGAAGACCTGTAGTACTCTCATCTCGGGCCTCCAGCTTGATATTAAGAATATACGTGCACAAGCAAAATGGCAATCTCATAATGATGGCATACAGGAACTAAGCTCTCTTCTGGATCAGATCACTTCTCCTAACAGTAGGCCAGAGATTGTGCTGGACAATCTTCACAAGCAGGCGGTGCGGGGAAGAAAAAGCACTGATTCTGATAGTGGTAGCTCACTCCTCGCCCTGTGGAATAGCATGAAAGAACTCCCTAAGATCATCCAAGGAGGGAGCCACCGAGACCTCATTAAAAGGGCTGGCTAAAATCTGAAGCACTGGTACCCCGATGATCTAGCTAATGACCTGAGGATCAACTAAAATCACATGCCTCTCAACTATAGACTGAAGGATGATGCCACTGTCCTCATCCTGCACAACCTCCAGATGAGTATAGAACTCTCTGACCAGTCTGGTAAGTACGATGCAGGCGCAATTGTGGAAGTAGCCCCAGTTATATGTTTAAATAATCTCACTGATAAAGTCTAGGGGAGCTACCATAACATCAGCCCTGACTACATTCCGCTGTGGAATGATCGGTCTGTTGGCAATTTTAGCTCTGGAAGCAACATTGCCTTCCTCTGTCCTCTGTCGGACTCTGCGCTGAGAACTGGTGGTAGACATGATTCTGCAAAGAATAATCCAAAAATAACATCAAAGATATTAGGTTTTGTTAGTCCAAAAAAAATCGGCATTATAACGGCAGTAAACTCGACTTCCCAAAAATTACAAACAAGCAATATATCCAACACAGTCCAAATAAATGCCATAACAGATAATCCAAACTCAGCAGCAGATATCATAAATATAAATATGCAGTCTTTATCTAAAGAATATACCACAAAAATACCTAAACAATAAAAGATGGGGCAACATACCTGGAAATGAGAGAAAGGACAGAAAAGGATAAAATAAGCTGAGAATATGCAAGAAACTACGATAAACCTGCAACAAAACGACAAAAATCAAGAGAAAAACGAAATGGGGTGCGGCGGCTAGGGCTGAAACGCGATCTTTAACCCTGTAGGGTACCCGTCTAGATGTGGGATGCCACATAAGCATTCGACAGAGCCGTGTGCGTCCGGACGTGTCACCTGACCATCCGGACGTCTGAGTCGCACCCGTCCGGACACTAAAAAACAGAAACTAAAGGAAAATTTGCAAAAAAAATATTTTCCCTAATGTCAGCTTCAGAATACACATGTATAATCAACTGATATAGTAGTCAAATAGCATTTCAAAAATATGCAGAGATATAATTAAGAGTTAATAGTTCAATTTGCACAAAATTCCCTTTAGATAGAAATTTTAAATAAATTACTCAACTCATGCAATTCGTGTGTGTGTGTGTGTGTGTGTGTGTGTGTGTGTGTGTGTGAAGACTTTCTCAATAAGATATGAAGTTCACTAATATGAGTTAAAGCAATTGAATTTTCTAAACAAAAGAAAAAATTAATGAAGATCAGTAAAAGTCAAACCTTATTTTACTAGGGCCTAGCAACCCTCATCTGATACACTCCCCCTAAGATGCAGCACTTTTTTTTACTTAGTCCTTTAGTGACCGTCTATTTCCACAATGATTTGATCACTAATTGTTTTTTAGGGACAAGTTCAAGAGCAGATTATAGCACAATAAGCATTGGATCTTTTTATTTATCCAGATTTATTGATTTTTGAATGCTTTTTATCACTTGGTGCTGCAACCTAGAGAGAATGCTAGAATTTTTAGGTTCTAGGTTCAACTAGCGAGTTGGTCAATTTGACCATCTTACAAAAAAAAATCTCTCTCATAAGAATCTTCAAACGCAAAAAGTCAGAGAGAAAAAAAAATGTACCTTAGGAAAGCCTTGGATAGTGCACAAAATCAACGCATGAGAAAAATAACTATCTAGCAAGCATTTAGATTCACAGGAAAACTTGACAGATATTAAGCATAAAATCTCAATCATATATAAGTATAGTTAATTAATGCACAAAGAATTGAGATATCAGGCAAAAACACATGCAATATCTGACATGCCAAGAAAAGAGAAAAAAATAAAATTCCTGCATCTTCTCCCCCAATTTTTTTTTTAATGAAAAAAAATAAAATAAAAATATGCTATAATGGTAAAAAGACACTCATAACCCTAGCATGTGGTAAGATCAAACCTGTCTTCAAAGAGATGGGATCAAAATTACCAATAAAGAAAAACAGTCGCCCGACGTGGTTTTTCTGTCTTCCCCTAATAGTACCTGCAAAATTTTCTCAAGAACAACAAGAGAAATAGCGAGCAAATAACAATGGTTCCTAAATTGCAAAGCAAATAAAAATATGACATGTAGAGAATCTTGCAATGCAATCAAACCTGATGCTCTAGGATTAGGAACCAAATCTTAGGCATGTGTACCCTCACCAACTAGGCGAGTCCATTCCCCCTCAAGGAGTGAATGTTTGCCTCCTTTCTGACCCAAGTTTGCCTTCCTTTTTGTGGTTGTTGGCAGGACTTCATCTGATGATCCATCTACTGCTTCATACTCTGCATCCAAATAGGAAGCTCCCTATAGAATTGATCATCCTCCATCTTCTGCTGCTTCTTCATGAAGTGCCTTGATTTGTTAGTCTTGAGTTTGCCATTCTGATTGGCAGGAACAAATCTCTATTGATGCCGCTGATGCTAAGGAGCCTAATACTGGGGGGCTTGATACAGTGGGGCCTAACGCTGGGCCAGAGGTCTTGCGCCGAAATTAGCTTGTCCGAGCACCTCTTTCTTGACCTTTGATCTCTAAGCCTTGAGAAGAGAGCAATGGGGTCGGATGTGCCCACTTAGGCCGCAATGATGGCATATAGGAGGTCATCTGATGGTGGGAGGCTTCTAAGCGATTGGAATATCTCCACCAATTACGTCCTTTCCTTTGTCCACGATTGTGAGTGGAGGCTCGGGGACTGTAGGCTTGACAAAAACAGTCCTAGAAGTAGAGGGAATGTCAGAGGGAGGAGCTACATACCTGAGTCTAGTTTTGTCTGTTGGGCACTTCTAAATTGACAGCATATGGGTCAGCTTCTCATCAGTGACCCTTTCTAACTGAAGTTGTGTCTCTAGTGGCTTCTCTTCTAGATCCTATATTTTGAGCAGCAGCGAGCTCTTCTTAGTCTGTAGGCTATTCAGCTCATGAATGTGCTACTTACTAATCTCCCTCAGCTTCTCGAACTCTGCATAGAGGATTTTATATGCCTCATTGAGTTCTTCCCCGTCTTCATCACTGTGCTCAGAATAGTAAGAATCATCCTCTTCTTCATGGGGAGCCACAAAGGCTAGAAACTTGTCTTGATCAAGAGATTCTTCTTCTTCGGACATCACTGAGAGTCTCATTATAAGCCTTCCCTTTTTCCTTATTTGAAGTTTCCACAATCAGCCTGTATATGCCCAAAGCCTGAGCATTCAAAGCATCTTGGGCCTCTTGGGTCTTTCTTCTCAGCTTCCTCAGGTTCAGACTCTTTGGGGGCCTTCTTCAGTTTTTCGGAGAATTTTTTCTTGAATTGATCATTCCTCATTAATCTTCCGAAATTCTTGGCCAACATTGCCATAGCATCTTCTTGACTGGGGGCAGGGACAGCTCATAGGTTTGAAGAGATCCCACCAACTCTTCAATCTTCATCTCTTCTAAGTCTTTGCTTTCTCCAATGGTAGTCACCTTAATTCTGAAACGCTAAGGCAAAGATCTTAGAATCTTTCAGATGAGTTTTACATCCAAGATGATCTTCCTAAGACTCAACATTGAGTTTCTTAAGTCGCTCATCTTAGAGTAAAACTCTCCGAATGTCTCATCATCGAGCATATTAATTTCTTCAAATCAAGAAATCAACATTTGAAGTTTGGTAGATTTAACAAGTTTTATGTCTTCATATGTTGTTTCTAAGATTTGCCATGCTTCTTGAGCAGTTCCACAGTTTGAAATTTTAGTAAATTCAGACGGTGAAAGCGCTTGACATAGAGCATGGAGGGCATTGTCATTGACAAGTCGTGCGTTCTTTTCAGTTACAAGCTCAATATTTGTATCCGCTGGCTCAATCTAACCAGTTTCAATAGTTTTCCAAGAATCAGTGGATTTTAAAAAGAACCGCATTCGAGCTTTCCAATAGCCATAGTTCGTACCATAAAAGGCAGGAATAGTATTAAGATTTTGAGACATAGCAAGATAAAATAGAAATCAAAGGATAACACTCAAGAATTAAATCTAAACAAAGTGTACCAAGCTTTGATACCAATTGAAAAATAAAGTGACTTCTAATTTAACATATGTGTGTGTAACATGTGTAAAAGTGGAATTTAAATGACACAAATATTTTGTTAACAAAGTGGAAACTCAATTAAGAGAAAAACCACTCCGGGGCAGCCAAACCCAGGATATCCATTATTCAAAAGACAACGTTAGTGACAAAGCAGTAGCACTTACATACCATTGTGTAGTGGTTGTATCTTGAACTTTGACGTGTAACCTAACACGAACGTCTCCCAACCAAGTCACCTACTTAAACGGGTCTTCAATGGAATCCTTTACCTTAAGGCTCCTCCCTAAGATAGACTTCAATTGTAGCACAGCAACAACACACAACGGCAATGACTTGTGACAGAACGGATGCAATCTGGAATAGTTTGAAGCTTCTAGACACAGATGGGAGTCCGAACGGAAAGTTCTCATCGTCCAGATGGATGTTGCTTGACTGATGAGAGTCCGGACGAAATACTACGTCCTTCGAACGGATGCAAGGGATTTGAACTTTACTGTTTTGAATTCTGCACAAAGTCTTCTTGAAGCACATAAACGAAGTGTAGACTCTGAATAGAACAATATCCCTGATTAAATAAGCAACATTACATAGAAGTGATTTTGTCCAACAGAATACAACCAATCACAAACTAAAACAGGATACTAACCACTTTCCGGTAGGGTTGGCACTATCCCGAGGGACCTGTAATACAACATCGATACCATGAATATTGTACGTATACTGTCATATACTAGAGTCTAGACCAATTCTAACCTTAGGTTGCCCCACACTACTAGCAAAGTCGTAATCGTGACCCCATTCATAAATGGTGCACCAGTCACAAAACAACCATTGGATCCAAGGCTCATCCTCATCTCAAAGTAACTTCTATAACCATAAGGTCAAGCCCATATAGTGAGCTCATGGTCGTCCTACCGCATGTACCGGTGTACTATGTTATACGATGCAAAAATTGTTCATTTATTAACATTGTAAAATAAGTAATACTCATCACGAAGTAGTATAAAATTTAGTAGGCTCGTGACATATCATTTTAAACATAAGGCATGCTGAGTCCACCAACATATCGCACATTAACATAAGACCAATTTTGTAAATATTTACTTACCTCAAATGCTCATCCGTAGGCTCGGACATCTTGAACTATCACTACTGCGAAACATACCCTAATATTAACATAATACAACGAGAGTTCTAACTCATGCCCGTAAAAATCCTCAATACAACCTTAATACTCTAACCTATTATTAAAATCCTAATTAACTTTTTCTTGTCACTGTCGAACGTTCGGTCAAATGCAACGAACATTCAAGAGGTACCAGAATACATAAAAAAAACTCAAAGCGCATACCCAGACCATTCTCCCTTATAACCAAGGCTCAAAATAGCTTTATAACATGTTAAATCATAACAACATGAGAGTTTGTGAAAAATAATATAAGCTCCCAATTCTTTTGAAAATATTCCTTTTTACGAGAGATCAATGATGAACACATCATGATATGTTTAAATCTCATTACAATACATGATCAGGATACTCATAATATGAAAAACGAGTTTAAAGTTCAAGGTTTACCTCAATGTAGTTATACCACACCAAGTTCACATCTTCTCTCTCTAAGATCTCTCTCTCTCTCTCACTCAAGAAACAAAGTAGCAATGATGCATGAAGGTGTAAAGAAGTTTAAAGAGCGTGGAGGTGGGGGTGGGGGTGTTTTAAATAAACGAGATTTGAAGGAAATAAAGCTAAATAAGGTGGGTAGTAGGTTAAAATTGCTCTTCAAATAGGGTCAAACATTCGGTGTACTGTTTAGAACAAAGACAAGAGTCCGCATTGAACATTTTAAAGATGTTTCGAACGTCCAATGTACTGTTTTTTAACACAAAAAATGTCGTATGAAAAATGCTACACATACTCCCACTTGAGAGTGTGGGAGTGGAAGTGTGTGTAGCATTTTTCATCCGGCATTTTACATGCCTTGCAAATTTCGAACACCTCTTAGACTAACGTATTTCTTGGGGCTATTTTGGTAAGAAATGAAACCACTACTTGAGTTTGAATATTCAATATTTGTTTAAGAGTAATGCTAGATTTTTTATCCAATAGTGATTTTAAAAGCCATGTTACATTTAGGGAAATAAAAGGGGTATATGAATCTTGCATATAGTATTATTACTCTAATCCAAAGCTTAGTTGGGAGTGTCACGTCAGCCTTGTTGGATAAAAAAATTCAATAGTGATTTTAAAAGGCATGTCACATTTTGGAGGATAAAAAAGAGATAGGAGTCTGGCATATAGCATTATTACTGTAATCCAAAGGTTAATTGAAAGTGCCGCGTCAGTCTTATTAGATAGAATTATAACATCTAGCATCTCTCTTATGCTAAATATTGGTAGTTTGTTCTATAAGGTAGGAGGAGGGTTGGTTCTTCATAAGTGATCAAGATATAAATAGTAATCTGAAACCTATATTTAATATTAAAAATAAGAAGATAGAAGGGTTGGTTCTTGGTAGTTTGTTATCTAAAACCTATATTTAATATAAAAATAAATATTCAGTCTACTAGATATAAACATTAATTTGTCAAATATTCTCCAAACATATTGTTGAAAGCTCTATAGAACATATACAGAGATTTTAGAGGGAGAGAATGGACTATTCTGTTACTGACATGCCCCATACTAACTTCGCAATATATTGAGGTAAGTTTTAGTATACTTAAAAACTATATATTTAATAAATATGTTGTTGAATGTCTACTTCTTACTATAACCATCTTCGACTGTTAATAGTTTGGTTATTATATTTTCAAAATTTATCCGACCCATTCCAATGTTTCGCTAATTTTTTTTTTTTCACAAATACTATCAATTTTACATACAATATTTCAAACACGATAGTCACTGGATGAATTGGCTATTCATTCAAATAATATTGGAGGAAGCACTCAATGGAACTTTAATTTATTAATAATATTTCTATGATAAAACTCATGAGACGTCCGAGGCCACAAGGATAAGTAGGATTTTCAAGCAAATTCCTAAGACGAAATTATTAAAGTAGGGGAGAGTGTAACACCCTAAAGTTATACTCCACGAAATTAAGGTAAATTAATTATGAGGAGAATAATGTTTTTGCCATTTTGGGTCGTGAAAGAGAGACATTAGTTGTGATAGATTGAAACGAACACTACAAAAATTAAAACATTAAAGGGGCATTGCAAATATATAGGGTGATAGTTAGAGGTTGGTAAATATAATTTTTCCAAAGATTAGACACTTAACTAGTCGAAAAACATAACTAATACGAAAAAGTCCACATACCCCCTCAAACTATCATTCAATTGATAATATTCTCTTCAAACTTTCAATTAGAACAATGTCTTCCCAAAACTATCAAAAAGTTGTCCATATCCCCAAAGCCTAGCAAAGAGACAAAAATTACCTTACAATTTTTTTCAATAAGACAAAAATACCCCCAGAAATTCAAGAAAATAAAAAATAAAAAAAAAAAGTTAAGTAAAAGGTAATTGTGAAACAAATTGTGGAAAAGTTGGTAGGAGTGATTGGATGGGAGAAGTTTCTTCATTCTGTCTTGCCGGGCTTGAGGGTTGTGATATCCATGCAACTGAGTAAAGAGTTACATAAACGTAAGGATGGCTTCTTGAAAAGCAGGAGAAAGGTTTCGGATTCTTTTTTCCTTTTCTTTTCTAACCTTAATTGACATATCATTGACGGAATCCAGTTATAAATCTTTGAATGCCAGCAAAATCAGATACTATGTCCAAACTGCGGAAGCTGCCTCTCATATCATTTTCCAAGTACTTTACAAGACACCTGCACTGCTGCTCACCATTTGTCTGCGCAGAGAAGATGGGAAAAAGAAGGAAAACAAATAAAAATCAGCAAATTGAATTTTAAAGAACTAATCAAATCCAACAAAAGTCCGGGGAGTTCACATCTGGCTCAAGCATGTTATGTTATGTTACAGTAAAGCAAGAAAAATATGGAAGCAGTGCCACACATCAGGCTCTCTCTTCATGGCCTTCTTTTCTAAGTATTTATTTAATGTTTTAGTGCTGACTAGTATCCCTGTATAATTTCATAGAAAATAGTAACCATTTAAAATTCCAGAACATTGATCTTGCAGTATCTAGTGTGAATTCTATGTGCAAGTATATATGGAAATCTTCCTCATATATGAACCCACTAGAAGCCATGTTGCAGGAACAAGGGGACAACAATACAGTGAGCATAGGACTAGAGGTACCCAGAAAAAATGGTTTTCCTACTGTCTTGCCAATTAAGGCAGATTAAGGACTCCACTAATAGAATTTGGGACGGTTTATGAAGAGAGCAACCTGATAAAGCTTGGGCATAGGTTCAAGGTAGAGTTGTCAGGTTTCAGAACTCATTCAAACTAGATAATAAAGTTGATAAAATAACCTTGATGTTACTTGGGACTTTGATACTATGAAATGATGAGTCCAAGTCCCTTGGGATTGTTGACATCCCTTCTCATGCTAATCCAAACAACATAATTTGAAATTTGGACCTTACATAACTCACCTCAAAGCGAAACTCCACCTTGAATTCTTTAATTCAAACAAAGCCCACAGATATTTTGTGTACATGTTATTCTGGATGCAGTAAGCAAGTTATACTCAAAGACAGGTGCCTCCTGCCAAATGTCTCAGAACATGACATACCTAATTGTTTTTAAGTATCTCTATAAGCTTTTAATCAAAGAAGTTTACATGCTTGAGCCACAGTCATCTAAATGTCCATCTTTTGTTAATTTTTCCAGCCGCGCAGGGGGTGGTCTCATTTAAATGTCTATCAATGCCAAAAATCTTAAAGATTCAAAAATAACTGTTCCATCGAGGCCCTTTTTTTTAATACTTATTTTCCATGCCAAAAGCGGGGGGATGAACCAATTCTGTAGACTTTGCAGACTCTCTTATTGCTATAACATTATCAATGAGTAGAAAATAAAAGCAAATAATAAATTTGGTAGTAAGATGATTCAAAAATTTGAACTTTGAATTCTATGTATTGAAAGATCCATACCTCAAAAATGAAAAATCCACCAGGTTTTAGCATTGACGCAGCCCCATTGCAAAGATGGAAGAGATAATCCATTCCACTAAGACCACCGTCTAATGCAAGTCTTGGTTCATGTCTACCAACCTCAGCTTGTAGCCCAGGGATATTGTCACTCGGTATGTATGGTGGATTACTTACAATACCAGCAAGTTTTCCTTCCACATCCTTCAATGGTTTGAACCATGATCCTTGCCTTAATTCAATTGCATCCTGAGTGGTTTCTTATAAAATGAACCATAAGAATGACCAAAATAATTAGGGATTTTGAATTTAAGTAAAAGGTGAGAGAAAAAAGTTAGAAACTTCAATTGCTAATCAATATACTTCTAATTTTTCCCAATAAAATGAGTCTCTTTTTCAAAGAGGTTAATTTCCATGTAGCTAAAGTTGTAATTGAGCCAAATATTGAGTGTTCAAGCTTAATTCATTTAATTTTATTTCAAACACAAGCTAAATTCAAGCTAAATAATCTATTCAAACTCCATTCATTTATTTTTTTGAATAAATTCGAGCTTGTTCACGAGTTATTCAATTAACTTATTTATTCATTGTCTATATTTTTTTTATAAATACATCCTAATAATTAGTTAATCAATTTTAAGATTTTATCATTAGAGATAATCAATAAATTTTTTTAAAAAATAAAAAAAAAATCAATAAAATCATGAAAAGTAGGCATATTAGTAAAGTCTAATGCAACTGCCCAAAAGAAAAGAGTTTTGAAGAATGACTTTAAATCCATCATCGTCCTCTCGCGGTCTTCAAAACTGCTATTATTTCTTTTCCCTCCAATTACACCACAAAAGACAAGACAATACATTTTCCACATTCCTGCACTCTGGGGATTGCCACTCAGCCCTTTCCAACAATCAAAAAAGTCAACTACTCTTTTAGGCATTACCCAAGTTAGTCCAGCACAACTAAAGATAACACTCCATAAGGCACTAACAATCCATCCTTAGATTATCCATGGTGAGAATCTTCCCTAGAGCAGCCGACCAAGCAAACATCGTCACTCCCATGAGAACTTTATTCCGCCAAATACTCTTCCAAAGGGAGTTTCATTATGGGGGACAATGACATTATAAAACAATCTAACGTCAAACAATCCTCTCTTGGAAAGAACCCAGCATAACTTGTCTTTACCTCCTTGACTCACTCTAGAGGAATACCACAAATTGAAGAATGAAACAAAGACTTCCACCTCCCAATTAGGAGACCCTCTGATAAAGCTTACATTTCACTTATGAGACAACTGCAAGCCTCCAAATGATCCGCCATAGAGGCATCCTTAACACGAGCTATACTATACAAATTTGAGAAAGCTTCATTCAAGGCATGATCTCCACACCACATGTCATTCCAAAATCAAACTTAAAGCCATCTCCCATCTCAAATCTCGTATGACTAGAAAACTACCCCCAAACCCTCCTGATAATTTCCATAACCCCACCCCAACCCATGAACCACATTAAAACACCACTCACGGTACTCACCCCATGAGCTAGCATACTTCGAATCCACTACTCTCCACAAAGCCTATTTCTCATGCATATAGCGCCGCAACCACTTCTCTAAGAGAGCACAATTGAACAGGTTTAGGTTTTGAACCCCCAACCGACCTTCAAAAATCGAACGACAAATATTAAACCAACTTTCTAGGTGATATTTGAGCTCGACCTAGCCCACCTCATAGGCTTCTACAAATGGGGCGGCTATATCCGTAACTGCTAACCACTAACCGCATAACCACTTTTAAACCGCCTAGGGCAGAGCAGTTAGCGGTTTTAGGGGTAGGAGTAGGAGGTTAAGAACTGCCAACTGCCTACCCTTATATATAAATAATATAAATATTTATACTACGTATTTAACATCAAAAATAACATCAAAACGACATCGTTTAATGTAGGTTTTCCCTTATACACAGAATAGGGTTTTTGGTTTCATACTTTTCATTCATTTCATTTCACAACGCACTCGCAGCAGTCCTGCACACCGTCACCTCCTCTCTCAATCTCTCGCCTCTTTCCCATGTACATACAAATGCTTTAAATGATGCAAAATCATTGAATGTGAAATCTGATCCAACAAACTTTAATCTACCACCATAGTATACTGAAGACAAGAGGGCCATAAATGCCCTTACTTCTTCTAGGGGATTCACCTCTGAGAACTCATTAGGCGACCAAAGAAATGAGAGATTTATAACTGGAGGTAATCTATGCTAGTAGTGATCCTGGCTTTGTTTTGTTTTGTTGTTTCTTTATTTTGTACTCATTTATTAAGAAATTGCAGTAACCAGTGGCACATTAGATGCAATCAAAGAAAGGATGAGGAGCATGCAATTAGCAGCAGCTGCTGAGAACCGAGATGCAGGAAGCAGGCCACTGATGTCCATGAATGACAACGTAAACCATGGATTTTCTAGTCAAATTCCTCATAAAAAAGCGGTTATCAACCGCTAATTATAGGTTTTAATAACTGCTAACTGCCTAAGCGAAGGGGTTGCCGTTGTTTAAATTCAATAACCGCCTTAGGCGGTGGCGATTAGCAGTTAGAGCCAATAAACGCTAACCGTAACCGCTTGTACAAGCCTACCACCTCACAAGAAATCCAGTTGTAGAACCATGCGATTGGCAACATCAACCGGGAGGGGAAAAAGAAACAAGAAATACGGAGGCAAATTGGATAAGGTGCTCTTGATCAAGATAATCCCTCCACCCTTAGACAACAGCAGAAAGCATTTTACTTAAAAGTCTCCATGATAATGACAAAGGATCTCCCTGTCTCAAACCACGAGAGCTACTAAAGAATCCAGAAGAATTACCATTCACCAAAACAGAGAAACGCACCATAGAAATACAAAACTTTATTCAAAAATGTCATTTCTCCCCCAAATTGCACCTCTTCAACAAATATAATAAGAACTCTCAATTGACATGATCTAATCATAAGCCTTCTTAATATCCAATTTGAAAAGAACCCCAGGCTCACCATATCTGATCCTACTATTCAGACATTCATTAGCTATCAGAACAGAGTCAAGGATTTGCCTACCTCAGACAAACACAATTTGAGGCTTCAAGATAATCTTCTCCACAACCCTACTCAACCTATTAATGAGGACTTTGGCATTAATCTTGTAAAGTCCACTGGACTAATTGAGCGAAAATCTTTAACATTGATAGCCCCGAATATTTTTAGAATGAGAGCAATGAACATGGCATCAAAACTTTTTAAACTTACTTCTAGCATGAAAATCATGGAACACCCCCAAAATATTTTCTTTGATCACTACTCAGCAACCTTGGAAAAATGTCAAAGAAAAACCATCAGGGCCTAGCACTTTATCTTCATACCTTTCACCACCTAAAGCACCTCACTCTCTTCAAGCGGCCACTCCAACCAAGAGGCATCGTCCTCCTCACTGAAATCAAAAGCAAGGCCATTCAACTTGGACCGCCAACTAAACTGTTCGGTAAACAATCTATAATAGAATTGCACAATGTGTTCCCTAATCTCAGTGTGATCTGAAAAAACTGAGCCATTGACCAACAGAGACTCAAAAGAATTGTTTCTCCTATTCGAGTTAGCCACACAATGTAAAAACTTCGTACATTTGGCCCCTTCTCTTAACCAAAGCGCTCTCGAGTTTTGCCTCCAACCTATTTCCTCCAATAATATATCCCTTTCCAAATCACTATTAACTTTTTTCTTCCTCAATTTCTCTTCAACATTTAAAGCTCTCTTCCTCCAAACCATCAAGAATACGAAGCTCATCGAAAAGATTCTTTCTCTGGTTCTCCACATGACCAAAAACCTATTCATTCAAGACTCTTAAATCGGCTTTCAAAGCCTTAAATTTACGAGCCAAAATGAAGCTTGGACAACCCTGAAAATGATTACAAGACCACCATTGTCTCTCTGTCCAGAAGCCTTTGGCCTTCAACCATATATTTTTTAACTTAAAATATCTTTTGCCACCCTGAACGCCGCAACAATCAAGAAGAATAGGGAAATGGTCTGAGCAAAGTCTAGGTAACCTTTTTTTAAGACAAATCAGGAAACTGGGTTTCCCATTCCGGAGAAACAAGAAACCTATCTATTCTTAACCAAGAGGGAGGATCCTGCTTGTTTGACCATGTAAAATACCCTTCTACAAGAAGAATAGCCATGAGGCCCTAATCAAAAATAATGTCAGAGAACTCCACCATAGCAAGACAAAGAAAAATTTCACCCAATCTTTCACTTGGAAATCGAGTGACGTTAAAGTCTCCCCTAATGCACCACAACAAGTTCCACCAACTAAGCAAGCAAGTGAATTCTTCCCAGTAAAAATCTTCTATCACAATCAGAATTAAACCTATATACACCCGCAAAAGCCCAAGAGGAACCATCTTTGATGTTTCAAAATGAGCAGGCAACAGGAAACTCCCCCACGCCCTTCAATTTTATCCTCAATCCTCATATCCCACAAAAGCAAGATACCACTGGAGGCCCCTCTAGAAGCTGAATAACACCAGTCCACATGTTGACAACCCTAAATCAACTGCAATTAAGTTTCATGGAAACAAATAATATATGTCGTCCACTATCTAAGTATGTTTCTGACTTTGAGGCATTTATAACCCTCATTCAACCCTCTCACATTCCATGATTAAAGCTTGGACTTCATTAAGAATCAATCAAAATCCTCCCTTTGCCTCTGCCACGGCTAGCACTACCACCTTTCATGTCATAGTTGATGGAATAAGATAACCTTTTTAACTCTCTACTGTCCTTGTTAACCAAATTGGAACAAGAAGCCAACTCCTTTTGGGAATGACTCACTTCAATGGCCGTAAACAAGGCCATAAGCTCCTCTTCAAAACCCTCACACGAAATCCCGACAATGAGATGAATTCCCTTCACAGTCTATAGCACCCAAGCTGAAGATTTAGCTCCTGCCCTTTATTATTAATAGATGGGTGACATGATTTCAAAGGAATGGGCTCTTCCTTAGAAAGCACCTCCATTTCCAGACAAGACGGGGATACATTAACAAGAGAATTACTCCTATTCACATCACCCACTTCACACCTCACCATCTTATTAGAAATATCAGGCATGGAACCAGCTTCCCCCCTTGGGCAACGAAAGCCTACTATGATGTTATATGTATAGAACCCCAACTAGAGGAAAAAATTATCTCTGATGATACAGCTATTAATTGAGCCCTCAACTCCTTGTTTCTCAAGCAAACCGAGTTAGCCACTATGACTTCATTTTGGCCTATTTGCTGAGCCAGACAAGCAAACCTCCAGACCTATTATTGTTGCCACCAAAGTTTGAAACCTCAACCTCCTCACCCCTATTATTGTTGTCGCCAATGTTTGAAACCTCAACCTCCTCACCAGCAAAATCTGATGGATGGGGGAGAGTCAAATGCTTTGGCTTTGACCTTCAATAGTGGGCTTTGGATAAAAACATGGGATTTAAGCACGAGTTGCGCCTCTCTGAATTTTTCACAGTCGCAAATTCTGCCTTATCCAGTTTATTAAAATCTTCAAACCCAATCGATATCAAACCCTCATCTAGAAATGTGAGAACCCAATCCACCTCACATTTTATATTCTCCATTTGGCTTCTCATATTTTGAAGGGTCCCACCGACACTGATCACATCCCCCCTACGTACATCCACGCCTCCTGATGTAGCACGAAAATAGTGAATGGAGGTAGTCGTAATCCTTCCTTAGGCAACCTTAGGTACAAACCCAATGGTCTTTGCATCGCCCTCCTAGCGGGACAACGCATGAGGGGCACACTTCCCTGTCACTACCGGTGCCGTTGGGAATTTCTGCAACTGCGCAATTGCCCTTCCTTACCTAACACCTCCTCCACAAAGGTCTTTCTGCCAAACCATCAATCAGCACCTTTCCTTTAGATACCGAGGAAGAACCACCAACCACATTTAAGCCAGAGGGCTGATGTGGAGGCCAAGCTCTGTTCCCCTTGCCAAGAGAGAGCTCGAGGAAAGCCACTTGCTTTCTCAGCTCAACGACACAGCTTCTTCAACATCCCCCCCCCCCCCCCCCCCCCCCCCCCCCCCCCCCGCGCTGAACTTCACACCCCTCCAAGATTACAATAAAGCCTCTCCGACCACCACCCCTCCAAGATTACAATAAAGCCTCTCCGACCACCACCCCCATATGTTGCCATCGTTAGAAACCGGCCAAACCTATTAGAGCATCTCTGAGCTATGAAATTTTGTTCCCATCCCTTAACATTCTGCCAAACTCGAACACCTCTTCTCTTCAAGCCAACTCCTCCATTCCGGTCGCCAACCAAGCAACAATCTTCTTACCCAAAAACATTACTCGGGAACCCCTCAACACCTTTCAACCGAACATAGGTAAGTCCCCCCTTATACTACCAAGAACTCAAAGACTTTTGCCTATTAAAAAAATAAATAAATAAAAACCTTGGAGAACCCATTACCAACACCAAAGACTATAGCCACACTGGCACCAAAGAGAAGACAAAAGAAAGAAATGTCAGCACACACCGATGAGAGAGACCCTAGAGAGAGAGTCATGGTCACTTTAATGGTCACTTTTTAAACAAACCTGTGTAGTGTTGTTCTAATAATAAACACCCCCCCCCCCCCCTCCCCAAAAAAATAAATAAATAACATCTCAGGAGTCTTTGAACTTGCATTTGCATTATCTAAATGTTGTCTAAGAAATCAGAGAACCACCATACTTTAGCCCGCTGTATGTTCCAGTTGGGAGGACGGACAAAAAGAAAAAAAGAAAAAGCATACTCGATAACTACTAAAGGAAAATTATTCCCATGTATGAAAAATTCCAAACAATTTGGACATTACTACCATCAATTATTTATCTGAAAGGTTCTGCTAGTTAATTTAGTAAAAGAGTATCTACTAGATTTCCCAAAAGTCCTAGCTAGGGCAATGACTAAGGTTAGCCTGCATATTTATTCTCCAAGATTCTTTTGTGTTAGGCACTTTAGACAATGACTTGATAATGCACTTATCAATTCCATATTATTGATTATAACTGTGCATGTCAGTACATCTTATTTAAAGAAAACATATTATCCGGTCAACAAATATTTCCATTGCATCTCTGGTGCAGGAAACTCTAATCCCACAAGGAAAACAGGACAGAGTTTACACTACAGCATGAAAATTAGGGCTATGGTTTGATATAGCAAGATCTGTGGCTGGTGAGGGTTTGATAAAACAGGAAATTAGGAATGCAGTCAAAAGTTTTGATCCAACTTCCATAAAACATAATCTTTTTTTCTTCTTTCATTGGTAAGTCACATGCCCACTCAATGGGTCTTAACTCATGACCTCACCCTCTACTTTATTCTTGTGTGGAAGGAACTGCGATATGAGTTGGACATCAATGATATAAAAACAAAATCCTTTAGGATATTTCATTAGACGCAATAGCAAGACACTTAAAAGAATTAACGGATGTGGTCTTTTTTCCTACTAAATTGAATAAATCATAAACTGGAGCCCATCTTTCACGTTCTATGTTGAATAAATGATCTACTAGAAGCAATTTAATAACTTCAAGCATTTCATTTTGACAAGGAACAGGGAACAATAGATAGATTTTGGGATGAATACTATTATTGTGTTTGTGATTTTCATGTGAAATTGATGGACGCAGTAATCCTTATATTAGAATGATGTGTTCACTAACCTGCAGACCATACCTCCGCACATTAAAAGCTGCCGCGGACAGTGCGATAGGGCTTAAATCTGTTGCGATGACTGTTCCACAACTCCCTAAAATCCTCCCAATTCCAATAGCAAGTGCACCACTTCCAGTCCCCAAATCTGCCCACAACCCCTCTCTTAATCCTTCATCGTCTGAAACCACATCAGCCACCAAGTCAACAATGTGTTCAGTCTCGGGTCTTGGAATCAAAACCCCCTCTTGGACACTCAAAACCAAGTCCCTCCAATGCTCACAGCCAACTACATACTGAAAAGGCCTTCTCTCTTCAATCCTCTGCTTCCACAGATTGTAAAGCTCCTGTATGCCTGCCCTTAATCTTACATTTGTCTGATTGTTTCCAATACCCAATTGGGAAAATACCGAGTGATCTTCAATCGCATCTTCCATGAGCCACTTAAGCTCCCTAGACAACAGGCTAGAGTCTGGACCATTGTCTGAGTCCAGAAACCTTGTCCCAACTGAAGAAGCAAGGTTTTTGGCCCAATCATGCCAGTTTCTGAGGTCAGGAACGGTAGCTGAGTGCACTGGTGGTCTTAGAAAGAGCGGAACTTGAGGTTTTAATGAAGTGGGTAGGGAGGATAATGAAGAAGAGCAAACTGGCCGATGAAGATTAGTACAAATAGAGGGTTTAGTAAAAATTGAGAAATTAGAGGGACAGCATGCACTTGTGAAGCTTAGCTTCATTTTTTTTTATTTTTTTGGCAATCAAAATGGCAGAAAACTCAGGTCTTCCTGTGCTATAACTCCATGATTAGACCCTGGGGAAAAAAAAAGGGTGACAAACTTCTATGAGATTAACATTACCCAGCCAATAAATCCACCTAAAATTTGAATCCACTTTATGGCCGCAAAACTTCACGAAAAAGGGAAAACCGGATGTTTAACGTTTGAGGCTTTTTTTAATGAATTAAAAATATTTTCTAGGCAACCAAACGAAAGGCAAAAACTGAAAGAAGAAGAGTGGAACCTGGAAAACTCCACAACCAGTTTACGAGGAGAGCTCCTCGTTGCTCTTCGATTTGGTCTTCAACTGGTGTGTCCCTGTGTGTGAGAAAGAGAGAGGGAGAAAATTGAGTGAAGATTAGAAAAGACGAATAGTGAGACCACTCGGTGACAAGTATGACTACAAAGAAAGGCAAAAAAATAAAATAAAAAATGGCTAGTAGAGTACACACACCAAAAAACAAAAAGACAAAAAAAAAAAAAATTAGGAATAATTATCTTTTTCATACGAGCTATCATCACCTATTGTCAACATACCACTACAAACTAACACTTCGACCATAAGAGAGCATTCAACTATAATTTTCTTACCTTTATCCAACTTTCATCAGGAAATCTCGTTAAATCGAACAGAATATGCAATTCTTAAACATTAAATTTTGTTTAAAAACAAAAATGCCGTAAACAGTAAATTAATAAATATATATATTAAACCTAATATACATATTTAAAAAGAAAAAGGAAAAAGAAAAAGAAAAAGAAAAAAAAAAAAAAAAAAAAAAAAAAGGGCAGCCACTTCCTTGGGGGAGGACCTCGCGGGCCACCCCCTTAGTTTCCTTTTTTTCGCTTTTTTTTATTATTATTTGTTTAATTTTGAGGGTATTTTTTGTAAATTTTGATTTTAAATTATGGTATTTGAGTCTTTTCACGAATTTAACGCATGGAAGGGGTGTAAAGATACAAAAATAGTAGTTGAATGCTCTCTTATGGTCGATGTGTTAGTCTGTAGTAGCATATTGACAATGGCCAGTAGTTCATGGAAGAAAAGGTAATTACCCCAAAAAATAAAAATAAAAATAAAGAGATGTAATACGTTTACAACTTTTTTAAAACTCCAACAAATTTTTTTTTTTAATCAACCTTTGGATATGTAGAACCCATACTTAAAAGCTTTTTGAGGCAAAAAAAAAAATGTTAGTTTAGTAAGAAATTTTAATAGCTCTTTTTTCTCTAAAAGTGCCAAAGATGCATCCAATGGGAAGCTTGAAAATGAAGTTTTTCTATAGACAAAAGTTTTTAATTTCCAATGCAATCTCAAACTGGCTTTAAAAGTATTAACAAACAACTCAAAATACAAAAGTATTTTTCAATGCAATCTCAAACAAGCTCTAAAAGTATTAACAAACAACTCAAAACTCTAAACACATGCAAAACATTGTAAACTACGTTCATCTATATGTCACATCACAACTAAAAAGCAAAAAAGCACCATTAAACAAACCCAAGTTATCAAGTCTAAAAGGAAAAATAATTACTAAAATAGAGAGGAATAGATTACCACAAGAATAAACCTTTTACCTATCATGAAAATAAAGAAATAATAAAAAAAAATATTTAAATGGATTAGAAATAGATTTTGAGAGTTTCTTATGGGGTGTTTTTGAAAAGTAGCTAGTAAACTAGAAAAAAAAAAAAAAAAAAAAAAAAAAAAAAAAAAAAGAGAGAGTTTTTTAGCCAAATTTTATATAAGTAATAGTTAGTTTACTAGGAATACTGTTAAAGGCAGTGCCACACCTAATTTTGGTTAACTTGAGTGAATCAAATAATGATTATAATTTATCATGTGTCTCTCAGTGACAAACAGTGGACGACTCAAATTGTTGTGATCGACTAAAGTGATTGATCGTGCATGTCCTTAAGGTTATTCACATGAGCTTTATGTAATCTATCTTTTTTTAAGGGATTGAGATCCTTGGAAATTCTAAAATTTGTCGGGCTTGCATTTCATATTGAAATGTTCAGAATGAGTCACATCATTAAAAATAAAAATGATTAAAAAAAAATAGGTAAAAAAAAATTAAAGTCAAAATGGGTGGTCAGCCACCCTATACCAATGCTTGCTATCCCCAAAACTTGCTCCAACTTTACTTTGAGGAGATGATCGGCCACCTCCAAAGCAAGCAAGAAGTAGTCAACCGCCCCAAAGATTTGTTGGGGTTGATCGAACAACTCCAAAATATGCTTTTAAGGGTGGTCCGTAGGAGTGTGCAAATTTTTGGTTTTACAACTGCCACCCCGCCATCGGTTTTTTGCGTTTCAATCTCATTATTAAGGGCAATCCTATAGTCTCAACGAAAACATCTAGATAGTTAGGGTTGGCAATTCGGGTTCACGGGTCGGGTTCGTGTCAATCCGACTGACCTGATTACATAAACGGGTCTGACATGAACCCGACTCGTAAACCCGAATTGCCAATAATATATTTTTAAAACTTATTAATTGGCTTAATAATATTTTTTTTTATAATAATAAAATAAAACTTTTTAAGTAAGTAACTTAATCGATAAGTTGAGGAAAAAAAAAAAAAAAGAAGCAACAACTTGCACGGCAAGTTGTTCTTTTTTCTTTAATTCTTCTTCTCTTCTTTCTTTCTTCTCTGTTCTTCGTTCCTTCTTCTTTCTTTTTCTACCCGAGAACAGAGAGGGAGCGCGAGAGGAGAGAAACAGAGACGAGAGAGTGAGATTGAGAGATCAGAGAGACGAGATCGAGAAAGAGAGAGATGTCGAGAGAGGCTGAGAGACCCAGAGAGAGAGGTAGCCGGAGAGAGAGAGAACTGGCGACGCTGTTTCCGGCGGCCTGGAAGCCGATCCTTCGATGGCCAGAGTTGGGTCGTCGATCGAGGGAACCCAGGAACTCGAACCCGCCTGACCCGGGAGTGAAACCCGCAACCCGATCCTTCGGTGGTGGAGTCCGGTGCGATTTTCGGCGGTACCGGTGGACTTCCGGCGAACCAGAAGCCGATTTCCGACGGGCTCATGTGTTTTTCCGGCCGATCCATGAAGACCCGAAGCCCCGTGACCCAAAACCTGACCCTGTGACCCGAAGACCCGAGAGGAAGACCCGGTTCTTCCTGTGCGTTTCCGGCGACTTCCAGAACTGATTTCCGGCCGTTTCAGTGTGGTTTTCCGGTGGATTTATGAGAAATCCCCAAAGTAAGTGGTTTTGTAAAACTAGATTAATTCTTGGTTTAATCTTGTTGATTTACGAAGTGTTTGATGACTTTCTGGGATTTGGATAATTACTAATTTTGGGTTGAATCCGTGTGGATTGGAAGCTTGATTTCTTGTTGGAATTGTTTGGATGGATGGATTAGTGACCCCTGTTCTTAACCGGCAGTGAGTGTGTTTTGATGGGTCTTGTTTAGCCGTATGCGTGTGTTTGAAGTGGTTAACTTTGGAATGGGTTGTTGATATATAAAATGGGTTTTAGTTTACAAACTGTTGAAGTATTCAGTTGGATGATTCTTTGACTATGTGTGTGTATATAGATTTGGGTTTTAGGCTGATTGCATGTGTTCACTGTTTGGGTATACTGTAACCATGTTCTTCCTCTGTTTCGGCCAGTAGTGTGTGTGGATGGGTTTTTGAGTGTTTGGCCGAGTGTTAAAGGGTAATTGTGATAGTTTTAGTTTGTTGATTTTTCTGTGGGTCTTTTATGGAATTGATGTTGTTGGAGGAGGGTGGTGAGTTTAGTTGGTTGTAAAATAGTTGTGGTTGATTCTTTGGAGTATGGAGTGTTGGACTAATAATTAGAGGACTCAAGGGAATTTATGTTTCAGGAGGGATTTTACGTGGTTTAGGCCGATTGAGTTCATAGTGAAATTCCTAGAATATTGGCGATTTAATCTATTAAGTGGTAATGTTAAATTATAAATTATGCTGTAATTGGATAAAGATTTTGTATATAGAATATACATATAGGATAATTTGATTTAAGTCTTAAAACTGAAATTTCAGAACGCTCCGCTAAATTCATCCCTGTGTTTTATTTAGGTAAAAACTCGACCCCAACGCTAATGGCTAGTCCAGGTAAGGGAACACAACCTAAAAACCCCGGCAAAATTTTAATAAAACTTTTCAAAAGAAAAAGTTGGGGATTTTCTTGAAAACTCCTTCATTTCGCTATATTGATTATCACTTTAAATTCTGTCATGATATTACTCTCATTATCAAATGTGATTGGGAAATCATGTGATTATATGATTATAGCTTTCAAAGTATGAATTGTGAATTAAGATAATGGAACTATGGTTCTCAAAATGTATATGAGCTATATGATGATTTCATGAGATTCTGTATAGTTTTATTTGTGCATCATATCGTATATGTTGCATGTGCTCCTTGTGAGCGGATAATGATGATATTATCGTAATTATATGTGCATATATTCCACAAAGTTTTACCCCACGACTGAATCGTATTTTGATCCGGATCCATTTGGATAGCGTGGCAACCACATCAAAAATGTGGGCTATCGGTCGGGAGGGCTTCACCTAGGGAAGTTCCTAATCCGTCGGCTCTTCTCTGTAACGACAAGCTGAGCATATTAGGTCCTTCGGGATCAGTCCTTTTGGACGTGCCAAACGTGCGCCGCACATGGTTAAATTGCAGAGGTGGGCCGGTGGAGGGTAAAACTGACACACTGTATAAATGATTCAAGCACCATGCTGCATTTGATCTATTTGCATGTTATTTAACTGTTTCTTTATCTGCTAAATTACTTGAATTTTATTTAGAATTCCTGAAAAGAAAATTACACTTTTATTGTTGTGATTTCCTTACTGAGTTGTCAAACTCACCCCTTATTTCCCCAAATCTTTTCAGATAACACAGTAAGACGGAGTCATTTCTTTATAATGGCGTAGACCTCGCTAAAAGTAATAGTTCATTGTGGATCGACCAAACCTTTACTTTGTATAGTATGTCTCTTATTGAAATTCATGGCGTTGTAAAGATTTATTATTAGACAGGAATAATATAATAAGAAGTTACAATCTATATGTTTTAAATGTATGCTTACTTTTAAATGGTTTTAGCACTCAAACTCACGTTTCCCCTTATATCCCAAAATGGGGGCGTGACATAGTGAATCTACCAACTAGGGGGGCCAATTCTGGGTTAATAATCGGCTATATCCCCATCAACCATATTTAAGCTTCTTTATCAAATATTTAATATTTAATTATCTATATTCTGTTAAAATTTAAGAGGAATACAAAAAGAAAAATGCTAAGCTATTCCTCTCAAGTTAAACTTAAGTTAACTAAACATAACTAAAAATTTTACAACTACTAAGGGCAAAACATAAGTTACATAATTCAGTTTCAGTTCGTAAGGGCAAAACAAAACCCATAATTAAAACAAACCCCATAAAAAGAACGCATCCACATATAAGCCAATGTCAAGGAATATTAATAGAATTTGTTCCTGATGAACTTGGAACATCATTGGAATTGAGATTCAAAGTCAAAATATCTTCTTCAAGCTCTTCAACATTCATTTGTGTCAATTCTACATCAAAAGATAAGAGGAATCAGTGTAATAAAAAATAATAATATAAGTTTATGAAAAAAATAAATATACAAATAACAAATATTACCTTTCTCTTCAAATAACCAATCCCGAGTGCATATTAGTGCCTCAACAATATCAGGTTTGAGCAAACTCCTATATTGATCAATTACACGTCCACCAACACTAAATGTGGATTCTGAAGCAACCGTGGAAATAGGAATGCTCAAAATATCATGAGTCATAGCAGCTACTATAGCATAACGACATTCATTTCCTTTCCAATAGGAAAGAATGTCAAAATCTCCCTCCTCAGCAATTATCAGTCTGGGTTCATCGAAATAAAGTTCTAATTGACTTTTATTTGCTTGAACATTATTCCCGCCAAAATTAAAAAACGTGTACAATTAAAAAAAGATAACGTGAACATAATTTACTAAGTAGTTAGAAGTATATATATTATATTCTAAGTTACTAACAATAACACATAAATCACAACATAAACATATAATTTTACCTTCATCGTTGAGGAAGTCCGCTTGACAGCCTTAACTTGTGGTTGGGATACTTGGGAATTAACATTTCTTGTATCAAGAGATATGGCGCTTGAAGATGTAGATGAGGAACCACCATACTCCAAAAAAAGATAGACCATTTTATCACAAACATGACAATACTCTCTAGAATTATTAACTCCATAAAGCCTCGTATAACAGAAATTTACAAGTTCAAGCTTGTAACGAGGATCCAACGCAACTGCAATAGCCAATACTACACTAAATTCTAACCAATATTTCTCAAATTTAGAGAGCATTTGTGTTGACATTAATCTCTTATATTCATCTTCGCTCTCAACTTCTTCCTTCAAGGTTACATAAATGTCAAAAATCACAGGAAAGTAGAGGTTGGCTGTGGGATACTTGGTACCAGAAAACTCACATGTAGCATGGTAAAAAGGAGCCAAAAAACAACATATATGAGTCGCTTGTTCCCACTCAGGTGCAGTAGAGCAATGCTTATAGTTTGAATCAATCATCTCTAAATAACTAAAAGCACTCAGATAATGAATAGCAGTCTCAAGCATAAGATATGTAGAATTCCATCTGGTTGGCACATCTTGTTTTAGCCCCTTTCTACTATCCAATGACATTTTATTCACAGCCAAAAGGAAATTTTGTTTTCTGATTTGTGATCCTCTAACATACTTCACACTGTCATGGATCTTTTGAAGAGCACTATCAATCTCTTTCAAACCATCTTGAACTATCAAATTAAGAATTTGTGCACAACAACGAATGTGAAAAAACCCGCCTTCACAAACAAGGGCTTTCTTTATGTTCAATTGATTTGTTAATAAACCAACACAAACATCATTAGAAGAAGCATTAACCAATGTTATACTGAAAACCTTGGTCTCAATCCCCCACTCTTCTAGCAAATTATACATCTTTTCACACAAAGATATACCATTATGTGGTGGGGGCATAAATGAAAAGTTTAACACCCTTTTAGTTAAGACCCAATTCTTGTCAATAAAATATGTTGTGAGACACATATATCCATCAGTAGTCAAAGAAGTCCACAAATCAGATGTTAAACAAATCCTACCAAGACAACCATTCAACATAACTTTAACCTTTTGCTTCTCCCTCACATGCAAATTTTTCAAATCAGCCTTAAGGGTATTCCTAGAGATAAGAGGTGCATCAGGATGCAAGTATTTTATCATCTCTCTCCAGCCCTCATACTCAACAAATCGAAAAGGCAAATCATGCTTAATGACCAAAGCAACCAACAGTTCTCTAAATTTTTTGGGACAAAATTTAGAGTTACTTACAGACAGAGATTCCTGACTTCTAGATAAGAGCATCTGCCCAACATCACGAGTGCTTCTCCTCGGACAATTTTCTATGTGGCGCTTCAAATTTCCAGTTCCAGAAGTACTTGGAGCCAAGTATACAGTACCACACAACTTGCATTTTGCCTTTAACTTCTCACCCTCCTTACCATGAATGGCATCAAAATGATCCCAACGGCTGAAGTCTTCCTACGCTTGTGGCCTTTTTTCTTTCTCCTTCTCCGCACAAACAAAGTCATTTTCTTCTTCTATCGTAGTCAATTCAATCACATCATCTTCAAAGTCTCTAACAATATCATCATCACCAAGTACTTCATTACTCATCTGCAGATATCATTATTAGTAAATTAGATCTTCAATCCAAATTAGATAGTACATAAAATCTAGCTCACAAAGACAACTTGAAACTTAAAAGGCTAATAATCTTACCTGCTCAGGCTGCTCTTGATCTTGATTCATGATTGGACACAAGTTACACAATAGATGACAGTCTATAAGCTAGCGATCGAAAGAAGTACAAAGAGACTTGAAACCTACCAAAAATTTCATCAAATACCAAGGTCATGGTTGGTGCGCCACAGACTCATATATCTATATATATATAGAACTTTGGTAATCGATCATTTTAACAAAAACCCAAAAATAAAACTGAATAAATTAAAGTGGGAATCAACAGTACATAGAGAGCAACCAACGAACAGGATGTATTCTGAGAAGCGAAGCAGTTGAGGAAGAAAGAGAAGAGACGCACCTTGTACCAAGTGACAAAACAAAACAAAACAAAACACCAAAAACAAAATTTTAGTGTGGAATCAAAGTGCACATGGTTATAGAAACATGTCTTTCTCGGCTTTAATGATGGATTATTTTTCAGCATGGAATGCTATGTTTTCATAATTGACCTATTTCCTGCCATACTGATCTATTGAACATGGGCCTTTTATGTGTCTATGTGAATTGCAGATATGTTCAATGGAGTTCAATTATTTGTTTTATGAGTGAATGCACAACTTAAGAATCATTTCGTTTTCTGTGTATATCTACACTACAAGTTCTATTGGAAAAAGAAAAAAGAAAAAAGCTATATTCAAAGCCCATAACCCTTTAAAATGATATAGTTACAATATGTGAAGAGTTGTTCAATTTCCAAAGAAAGCAGATGGTGCAGAGACAAAACATTGTAGTATCATACATGTGACTTCCACCAATATAACTTGGAACATATAGAACTATAGAAGTCATTTGAGTAGCTCATTCCCAGGTACAGATTACTGAACTTTGTTATGCGAAGACAAGAAACATGACTATTAATTAATGTATTGGCTGAGCAATTTCTAGTATTTGTGATCAGTGTTACATTATTTGTATAGATGTTCCGCAAATAATGTAACAAAACAAAACACCAATCGATCAAGCCATAACCGACCCTTACCACCGAAATCAACACCCAAAAATCCCCAAATCAAAAACCTTAATTCAATTCAGTCCTCTGACTCTCCAACCGAAACAGGGGAAGAAAAATCAAATTAATAGACAACCCACAATATTTTCCTTTAAACACCATTCGGTTAGAGCTTCTTCAACCAACCAATCAAACATAAATCTCAAAAGGAAACCAAACCAACACCCATACCTTGAGGAGGAACTAAAAATTTGGCGTAGAAAGAGCCAAAGGCCGGATGGTTGGCAGTCCACGGTCTCGCCGGTCGGGCGTACGGAGTGCGGCGGGCCGGCGGGAGGGCGGGCGGAGTGCGGGCCGGCGGGCGACGGGCTACTAGGCTAGGGTTCCACCGTTTCGGACTTTTGGCCCTTTCTCACTTCTCAGTTCTCACTGTTCTCACTTCTCAGTTTCTCCTTTCAGGTTAGTCGGGTTAGACTATTAGAGTGTTAGACTTAGTCGGGTTAGAGACTTAGAGTAAGTTAGACTAGTTTTTTTTTTTTTTTTTTTTTTAAACTTAACCAGGTCACAATCGTGTCATAATCGGGTTGACCCGATTATGACCCGAACCCGATTACAGTAAACCCTAACCCTATTTTCCCGTGTCAGGTTCGCGGGTCGTGTCAAAAATTGTCAACTCTATAGATAGTCACATACCACCGGAATGTCTTCCAACTTCAACTCAACTTTCTCCTCAGCAACCACATAAGCCAAATACGCCTGAGCACCTTCCTAACACTCTTCCTTGCTTAGACTGCGAACAAAAGTGGCAGAGTAGCTCGTACATGAAATCCATAAAACTTAAACTCCTCAGAGCCATGAGGTCGAAACACAACATCCTTCTTTTGACAATCAATGCTTGCTTCATATGTAGACAACCAATCCATCCCTAAAATGATGTTGAAGCCAAGCATCCCGAACGCTACTAAATTTGCTGGCAACGTCCTCCCTCCTATAACAATATGATAGGTTTCCACACACTTCCAACAAGTTATAGCATCGCCAACGGGGGTGGTCACGCATATATTTTGCCCTAATGGCTACATGCTCAAGTTACACAACTTTACATATGTGGATGAAATGAATGAATGAGTGGCACCCAAATCAGTGCAAGCCAGGCTAACAAATAATGAAATGGTACATGTGACTACTTCTGTGTTGTTCTCTTCAGCTTTAGCATTTCCAGGTGTAAGTGAATAGACTCTAGCTTGTGTAGGTTGTCTAGGTTAATAATTACTCCCCTATAGTTGTTGGCTTCTAGCAGCAGCCATTGGGCAATCCTTCTGAAAATGATCAGGCTTACTACATTGATAATATACTCCAGTCCTAAGTCTGCACAGCCCCCAAGTGTTGTCTTCCACACTTACTGCATGGAGGACTCCTTTGGCTTCCGTAGCTCATGGGAACATTCTTCTTCCCAATTGTCCGGGAGTACCACCTACAGCTTGCATTGATCGTTTCCTTTGCATGTGAAAAATTGAAATGACATCTAAAAGTAAAGTGTGTGCAACAAGTGTCAACAAAAATTAAAGCACACCGGAAAGTAAATGACACAGAAATTTTTGTTGACGAAGTGAAAACTCAGTTAAGAGAAAAACCACTCCGGGGCAGCCAAACCCAGGAATTCCACTATTTAGAAGACATAGCTAGATACAAGACAGTAACACTCACATGTACCGATGCAGTGGTCGTACCTTGATCTTTGACGTGTAACCCAACACGAACGCTTCCCAACCAGGTTCACCTACCTGAAGGGGTCTTCAATGGAACTCTTTACCTTAGAGCCGACCACTAAGATATACTTCGGTTTACAGCACAGCACACTTGAAAAACGGCTTCAGAGGAAATATCACGTCTCTGAGCTCTAATGGAATTCACACCGAATTCTTGCAGCTCTAAGTGCCCAGGGGCCCCTATTTATAGGCTGGGGGTCAGAATGGGCGTCAGGCAAAATATGCCTGGGAGCCGTCCGGACGGTGAACCATGGCCGTCCAGATGGACAACTGTGCGACAGGATTTGCTGAAAATTTCGCGGAGAAATCTTTCCTGTATAAGAACATTGTCCGGACGGGATGGCTCGATCGTCCGGACGGACGCACGTCCGCTGCAAGTAATTTTCATAACAGGCTTCGCGCGTCCGAACCATGGGGCAGGAGCGTCCGAACGGCTAAACTTCAACACGTAATTTCCATATCTGATGCGCGTGCGTCCGGACCATGAGGGGGAGACGTCCAGACGGTTGAAGTCGAATCGGCAGTTACCATATACGATGCACCAGTGTCCAGACCACAGCTGTTAGATGTCCGGACGGTTCATTTTGAACTGCGATTCTTGCCTTACGGAGATACGCGTCCGGACGGGATACCACATCGTCCGGACGGTTTATTGATCTTCCCTTTCTTGAAACTTGGAAAGAATCAATAAACCGTTCGAGAACTGATAGGCGTCCAGACGTGCTGTTGAAACGTCTGAACGGAGAAAGCTGGCACAGAAGCTTCTTGATACGATGTAGGTGTCCGGACGGAAGAAACACGTCGTCCGGACAAATGATGCTTGTCTGTCTGATGTCCGGACGGAATGACACGTCGTCGGGACGGATGGAACAGTAGACAGATGGGCGTCCGGACGGGATGACACATCATCCGGACGGCTGACAGGGAACTTGAAATTCTTCTGACTCGCAGGCAGAATCTTCTGACATCACTCTGAAAGTGGAATCCATGTTTACCGCATCATTACACATAAGTGATTTTGTCCAAACACAGAATAAGGCCAAAATACTAACAAACTCCCCATTTGGCATTCTGGGACAAAAATCACTTGACCGGTTTGGAAATACATTCCCGGTCCAAAATAAAAATTACTCCCCCTTTTTGTCACAAAGGGACAAAAGGTAAACAAAGTAATAAAACAACCAACTGAAATAAAAAATTACTCCCCCTAACGGTCTCAGAAGGACCCGGGAAACAGAGTAATATAAATCCAAGAGTTATAATAAACAACAAATTGTCTCAAAATAACAAAAAAACAATAAAAAGTCAACAAAGAAACACGAGGGAATCAAACATCCTCTGCCATAGGTGTAGCTCTGGGAGTCCGACGTGCAGCCTTTAGTGCAGCAGCCTCATCATCACTGTTATCTGGATAATGGACTTGGAGGCACTCCTGAAGGTCCAGATGGGTCTGCTCCACCCTCTTGCCAATGGACCGCATTTCCAGCTGCATGGAGAAGATAGATTGTTGCATGGTGGTCATCCCTCCCTGAATAGCAGCTAAGGCCTCCATGACCTGAGAAAAATTTACCTTCAGCTCAGATGGCGGTACGGTATGAGAGGAAGAAGCCACGTCCGGAAAAGCAACATGCATCGCAGCAGGCATATCATCATCGGACTCATCTCTTCGTAGTTGCGTATTGGACTTTATCAACGTCTATTTGCTGAGGGGCTGCTTGATCTTCATCCGAGGCTCTCCATCAATATTGATGCCAGACTGGAGGATGATCTGAGAGAGGAGGCAGCCAAAAGGAAGACCGGCAGTGCCCTCATCATGAGCCTCGAGCATGACTCCCAGAATATGCTTGTAGAGACAAAAAGGAATGCGAAAGTGAACAGCATAAACAAACTGGGCCTTCTTCAATATCATATTACTGCGCCTGGTAACCGGCCACAGATTGTGCAGAATAATTTTGGCCAACATACAATGAGCTGGACCTAGAGCACCAATCTTGATGGAGGTCTGATGCCCCTCACCCTGTGGAACAGCATGGAAAAACTCTCGGAGCTCATCCATAGAGGGAGGAAGCACCACCTCATTGAATGGACTGGCAGGTAGATCGAGAACAGGTACCCCGATAAACTGGCTGATGATCTGGGGATCAACAGTGATTATGTGTCCGTCAACAGTGGACTGCAGTACCGTCCCACGCTCATCATCCTGAGCAACCTCCAAGTTTGCATAGAAAAGTCAGACCAGCCTGGTGAGGACGACACAGGCACAGGTATAGAGGTAGGTCCACTGATAATGCTGGATAGTCTCATGGATACTGATCAGCGGAGGCACCATGATATCTACACGGACCACGTTCCGTTCAGCAATGACAGTCCGGTCCATAATCTTCGCTTGTATTTCATTTTGCTCTGCTTCTGTCCTTTGACGGACCCGGTGCTGGGAACTGATGGCAGACATGATTCTGCAAAAAGAAAACCAACAAGAATATTCCAAAAAAATAATCCCCAAAAAAATCTTGTTAGGTTAGCAAAAATTTTGGGCAGAATAACAGCAGAAAAATGACTATTAAAAAAAAACAGAAATTATCATAGTCCTACAAATAATCCCAACATGGTATAAGCATCTCAAACTCTCAATAACACTCCTAATCAAATATTGAAATTCTAACAGTGTAAGAACTGAAAAGAATAGGACAAGAAAAATACCTGAAGAGTGATTGAGAATGCAAAGAGACACAAAGGGATATTACTCCAAAAACACCAAATAAAATTACTCACAAAAAGCCAAAAGGTGGATTTGGTGGGGTATGAGGGAGAGAATGATCGAACTGGGCTATTTATAGCCTCTGTGGGTCACCCGTCCGGACGAAGTTTTCAAGACGTCCGGACTCGTGGGCCTCGGGAAAGTGCATAACGGTCACGCTCGTCCGGACGAAATAAATTACCCGTCTGAACGATGGTGACAGCGCACGTGAGTCCGGACGTACAACAAGACCTGTCCGGACGACGAGGCACTGCACATGTCCAGACTTCCAGAGAATACCGTCCGGACTACCATGCTACACCCGTCCGGACTCCAAGGAATACCCTCCAGACGCTCCACACTGAAACACCAGAAAAACTGAGAAGAATTTACAGAGATCAAATTTTCTCAAGTCAGTGTCAAAATACGCATACATAATCAACTGATAACACAATCAGAACGCATCTCAAAAATAAACAGAGATATAAAAGGAAGTTGAGATTTCAATTAGCACAAATAATTTTTCCTGATTATATAAAAATCAAATAGGCAACTCAACTCAAGCAATGCGTGTGTGTGTGGAGACTCTTTTCCCACCAAGTAAGACTTTCCAAGACATGACAAATAGCAACTAGATTTTCTAGACATGAGAGAAAATCAAAGACTGATTAACCAAAAGTCAAACCTTATAACTTGCTAGGGCCTAGACACCCTCATCTGATACACTCCCCCTAAAATACAGCACATAGTTTGTTTTACTTGTACCATATAGGACAAGATAAAATTTTACTTGCTCATAGAGGGCAAGGTGAATTTAAGCACATAAGCAGTGATTAAACAGATTTAAAGCACAAAACTTTTTATGAAATACTGCTCGAATCTTATAGAACTACAAACTGTAGGGAGTGCCAGAGTTTATAGATGCTAGATTCAACTAGCATGTGGTCAATTTGGCCATCTTATCAAGGACTTCTTCTCTTATCCAAAATTTTCAAAAGCAAAGAGTCAGAGAAGGAAAGATGTACCTTTAGGGGGGCCCGGGATAGTGCACTTTTTCATCGCATGAGGAAAGAAGCAATCCTACTTTTGCATAAACAGGAAAAACACTTGGCCAATATAGTCAAAACTCTCAATTATATCTAAGCATATTTAATCAATGCACAACGAATTAAGATATCAGGTAAGAATACATGCAATATCTAATAAGCCAAGAGGGAAAAAAAAATCCTGCAAATTCTCCCCAATTTTTTTTTTTATTAAAATAAACAAAAACAAAAAGCAATATGGAAAAGACATCATATGCTAAGGCATGATCAAACCTGTGTACGCTCAATGATGCCATTACAGAAAAACAGTCGCTCGACCTACTTTTTCTGTCTTCCCCAAAAATACCTGTAAAGTTTTCTCAAGAAAACACAAGGGGGCAAACATAACTTGTTCCTAGATTGCATATAATATAACAAATACAATGAGCAATCAAACCTGATGCCATAGGATTAGGAACAGAATCCTAGGCATGAACACCTTCTCTTGCTAGGTGCGTTCGTTCCCCCTCATGGGGTGAATGGTCTCATCATTCTTGACCCATACCTGCTTGACTCGAGGCGGTGACTTGCAGGTCTTGTCCATGTTGTCCATTCTCCTTAGCATACCTTGCATTAGGCTAAGCAATCCTTCATAGCCATGGCTGCCATTGGGCTTCTGCAGCTTTCTCTTGTAGCACCTTGATTTGTTCTTCTTTGGTTTGCCACTCTGATTGGCAGGAACAAACCTTTGCTGATGCTGCGGAGCCTGAAGTGCCGTAGGAAGTAGGGTGCCTGATGTAGCTTTTGTTGGCAGCTCCTTCTGAACCTTCGACTTCTGAGCCTGGAGATGTGGACAATTGGGTCGGATGTGACTGGTGATGCCGCAGTGATGGTAGGTAGGCAAGCTTCTTTTGTTTGAATGCTTCTTTGTATTCTCTGCAAAATTATGGTTAGCATTCTTACAAATAACATTACTCTTACCTTTTATATGTCTCCTATGCGGAGGGACATATTTTGATGAGGAAGAATCATCAACTTCACTTTTTCTCATAGCATCCTGTTTAATCCAAGGCCTGTGAGATTTCAACAAATAACAATTTGGCCTAATATGACCAATTTTCCCACAATTATGACAAGTAGGAACAAACTTACCTTATGTTCCTGATTCCTTAGGCTTGGGCATCACACAATTATTCAAGCAAGAATTATCCAAACAAGCAGTGTCTACTATCACAGGCTTAATACTAATGGAATCTAATTCAGAATCAGCAACATGTGAAGTAGAAGCACTCAAGTCATCAACAACTAAATCAGGCTTGTTGGAAATATCTGAATGAATACAAAGCATGCTTTTCAAATTATCACTAGAGAATTTTTCCAATTTCTTCTCATGTGAATCAATAATGTCAAATAACATGGTATTCTCAGATCTCAAAGAGTCAATCAAAGCATGTGATTCAGACAATTAAACAATCAAAGACTCTTTTTCTTGCTTCACCTTTTTAAGCTCTTTATGAAAAATTTTAGAATGTTGAGCATTCTTCAATTTATTAAAAACCTTAAAGAGCATAATATCATAATCCTCACTAGATAACAGAGAAGAATTCATGATAAAAGGTGTAAAAAAAAAAAGAAGTCACAAAAGATGAGGATCACACTCAGGAAATAAATCCTAAACAGAGTGTACCTGCTCTGATACCAATTGAAAAATTAAAATGACTTCTAAAAGTAAAGTGTGTGCAACAAGCGTCAACAAAAATTAAAGCACATCGGAAAGTAAATGACACAGAGATTTTTGTTGACGAAGTGGAAACTCAATTAAGAGAAAAACCACTCCGGGGCAGCCAAACTCAAGAATTCCACTATTCAGAAGACATAGCTAGATACAAGACAGTAACACTCACATGTACTAATGCAGTGGTCGTACCTTGATCTTTGACGAGTAACCCAACACGAACGCTTCCCAACCAGGTTCACCTACCTGAAGGGGTCTTCAATAGAACTCCTTACCTTAGAGCCGACCTCTAAGATAGACTTCGGTTTACAGCACAGCACACTTGAAAAACGGCTTCAGATGAAATATCACGTCTCTGAGCTCTAATGGAATTCACACCGAATTCTTGCAGCTCTAAGTGCCCAGGGGCCCCTATTTATAGGCTGGGGGTCAGAATGGGCGTCAGGCAAAATATGCCTGGGAGCCGTCCGAACGGTGAACCATGGCCTTCCGGACGGACAACTGTGCGACAGGATTTTTAGAAATTTTTGCGGAGAAATCTTTCCTGTATAAGAACATCGTCCGGACGGGATGGCTTGATCGTCCGGAAGGACGCATGTCCGCTACAAGTAATTTCCATAGCAGGCTTCGCGCGTTCGGACCATGGGGAAGGAGCGTCCGGATGGCTAAACTTCAACACATACAATTTCCATATCTGATGCACGTGCGTCCGGACCATGAGGGGGAGACGTTCGGACGGTTGAAGTCGAATCGGCAGTTACCATATACGATGCACCAACGTCCAGACCATAGCTGTCAGATGTCCGGACGGTTCATTTTGAACTGCGATTCTTTTCTTACGGAGATACGCGTCCGGACGGGATACCACATTGTCCGGATGGTTTATTGATCTTCCCTTTCTTGAAACTTGGAAAGAATCAATGAACCGTTCGAGAACTGATAGGCTTCCAAACGTGCTGCTGAAACGTCCGGACGGAGAAAGCTGGCACAGAAGCTTCTCGATAGGATGTAGGTGTCCAGACAGAAGAAACACGTCATCCGGACAGATGATGCTTGTCTGTCTGATGTCCGGACAGAATGACACGTCGTCCGGACGGATGGAACAGTAGACAGATGGGCGTCCGGACGGGATGACACATCGTCCGGACTGCTAACAGGGAACTTGAAATTCTTCTGACTCGCAGGCAGAATCTTCTGACATCACTCTGAAAGTGGAATCCATGTTTACCGCATCATTACACATAAGTGATTTTGTTCAAACACAGAATAAGGCCAAAATACTAACAGCATGTAATCTGCAACTACTTTCTTAATTCTTCTCTCAACAATCATGGCCATATGGACAATCTTGGAGTACTCTTTGGTCTCAAGGAAATATATCTTCTCCCTTATAGGCGGTAAAAGACCATCTAAAAACCTCTCAGCCTTGGTCTCTTCATTAGGATGAGGTTTA
This sequence comes from Alnus glutinosa, assembly GCF_958979055.1. NCBI lineage: Eukaryota > Viridiplantae > Streptophyta > Magnoliopsida > Fagales > Betulaceae > Alnus > Alnus glutinosa. Next base: position 11,851,530 of record NC_084893.1, read on the forward strand.
GAGCAAACCTTGATGGCTAAAAAAATGTAGCCAAGTACTGTTCAACTATCATTCTACCCTGCGTGAGGTTTTGAAATTCTTAGCACATAGTTGTCATTCGGCCTGAGAAAAGAATTTATCATTAAACTCTTGCTTGAACCGATCATATGTGATTGGGACGCCTTGGCCCAATTCTGTGGTTAAGAGTACCTGTTAGCCTTCCACCATCTAGAGGCTTCCCCTGTGAGCTTTAGTCCCGCATAGTTGACTTTTTGCTCGTCGGTGCAGTCTAAAGCTTCCGGCAAATCCTAGAGATTGGTAATCCATGTGTCAACAACCATAGGCCTTTCACTACCATCAAATGTAACAGAGTTATTGTAACATTTCAAAAATGAAATAATTATACTTACTTAACTTGGAGTGTTACTCGTAATGTCTTCAAATCAATTAACTGGTAATTAGCTACACTAATTATCAAAGTATACTATAACGGAAAACAGAATTAAATAATCTAAAATTTCTAATAACAAATCTTTAAACATAAATATATATTAGCAATTATAGACTCAGAGACTCCAAACATGCATTTCTATCATGTAAGACAACTATACCTATCTAAGCAAACCTAACAATGCGAGCCATTCGCTTGGCGTCTTCTTCCCAGTGAATTTTTTACTTTACAACAGATAACTTGCTAATATACAAGACACTGATGTGTCCGACAAATGAAAAAAAAAAACCTGTATAAGCACATGACAAAGTAAGTAAAGTATTATGAGATTGATTTATGTAATGAGCCTTAAGTAATCGTTCATTACGCTTCATTTATTATACATGAGTTTTTCGTAAAATGGTATGTGTTGTTTCAGTTATTATGCCATCTAAAACGTGTGGTTTATTTTGAAGAAGATAGACGTAATCCCAGGAATAATCACTAATATCTTAATGTAAATAATTATGCTATATATATAATCATTTAATAATAGCTTTCCTCTGTATAGTTTATCCAAGCCCTTAAAACATTCTTGGTAGGGTTGGCGCTATCTCGAGGGACCCTTAGTGCAATATCGGTGCCCCGGATATTACCACATACTATCATCTACTAGCAACTCGGTTGAGTCTGATTTCGGATGGCCCACACTACTAACAAAGTCGTCTTGGTGACAACCAATCAAACATGATTGCGCCGGTTACAAACAACCTTTGGATCGAAGGCCAAACATAAAAGTAAATCTCTGTAACTATAGGGTCAAGCCCGTATAATAGTAAGTCAATGGCCGTTATACTACATGTATCGGTGTACTATATTAAATGATGCAAATATTGTTAATTTACTTTAAGAAAACCATATATAATCATTTATTTATTTGAAGCAGTCTAAACATGTTATAAATTTAGTAGGCTCAATACACATTATTTTGAAAAGTAAAACATGCTCTGTCCTCTGACATATCGCACGTTAAAGTAAAATCAATTTCGTAAACATTTACTTACCTCAATCGCTCTTCCACAATCTTGGACATCTCGAACTTCTACCACTGTGAAACATACCATAATATTATATACAAGACATCAAGAGTTCTAACCCATGACATAAAAACCCTAATAACGCTTTAGGTACTCTAATATATCATTAAAACCCTAATTATCCATTTTTGGCCACTATTGAACGTTGGGCTTCGAGGTCGAGCATACTACCAACAAGGGTTAAACGTTTGATCAGATATCGTGAAACGTTCGATGAAGGCCAGAATGCATAAATGACTCACAAATTCTACTCAGACCGCATTCTAACTTAACCGAAGCTCATAATAATTATATAAAAACATATTAAACCATAGCAACATGATAAAACATGAAAAACATAAACAAATTCATAACGTTTTTGAAAAATCTTATTACCCACTGTCATAAATAATAAACTCAACATGGCATGTTAGGACTTCACACGATGCTTAATAAATGACAAGGTCAATGTATTATCACTGTGAAAAACGGATTTGAAGTTCAAGGGTTACCTTATAGAGGATGTAATCATACCAAATGCCACATTTTCTCTCTCGAAAACCTCTCTCTCACTAGGTTTAAGGTTGAAGGTGATCGTCCCTCCGAGGCAGAGATGATGGCCAAGTTCAAACCTGATGGTGGCTTTCAGTGGGAGGAGTCTATGAACAAGATTCCTATTGGCAACTTGAGGGATCCTGAGAGGTTGTTGGTTAGGATGGTGCTCTAGAAAATGTGACATTTCTACATGAACAATGACATGGAATATGAGAGAGCAAAATTTATTTATGCTATCTTGCATGGGGATAAGTTTTGTTTCTATGCTCATGTGGTGACGAGTATGTAAGAGGCTTGCAATGATTATTCCATTTATTTACCTTTTTGTGGCCTCATCACAAAAATACTTAAGGCCAAGGTTCAAAATATCCTTGTTGGAGAATCTGCTGAAGTTTTAGATGGTAGATTTGGACAAGGGTACTGTTTAGAAGTCTAATGCTTAGCTGCATAGATTGCAAGCTCCAGTTGCACCTGCTTATGCACTTAAGAGTGATCCTGGTGCTTCTTCTTCCACCCCATTTGTACCTCTTGTTGATGTCATGGGACAACTCACCATTATGATTAGAAGAAGATCATTATCAAGTGCGTTAATTTTGTTTTGTTTTGATTGATTTGATAAACTATTTGTTTTAATTGGTTTATTTTTTGGTGGTGCAGTTGTTGTGACATTGTTTTTTTATATGTGTTAGTTTACTTGGCTGATGGACTTTGACATTTTTTACTAGATTATTATATTTACTTGGATGTCTGTCTCTTTGTCCCTTGGTGACAAAAATGGGGAGAATTTTAGGATCCACATGCATTTTTGTTTGGATTTTTTTATGGATGATATATCTGGTTTTGATATTGACATAATTTTGAAATGTTTTGTTGTGTTTTTTGTCACATTGCAATGCTTAGTTATGAGTTTTGAATTTGAACTATTTTCAATATTGCATATATTCCTATGCGCATAATGAGTTTGTATGAATGTTTTATGCTTCACTGAGGGTTCATTTAATATAGTAATTGATCTATTTATGGCTTGATAGATTATGACTATGTCATGGGGGAACATTGTAACTCATACATGTCTGTTAAGGTTTTGTCACTAAATGGCTAAAGGGGGAGTTTGTTAAGATTTTGCAATTGGCTCATTCGGTGTCCAACACTTATTTTTATGTTTTGGGGGATTGGCTAATTGTATACTTAGGTCTGCAATTGAAGATGTTAATGATTGCTTCAGAAAAGACAAGTACAATAGCTAAAGTACGGACATGGATAGTGGTTGTTCTGACACGAACAGTTCTAGGGAGTACATGTCCCTTAGGCTGTCCGGACAAGGTAGTGAACACCCATTCTAGAGTTAGTTGATGTTCGAACATGGTTACGGGCATGAGCTCTCGGGTTGAGTAATGTTCGGACACTGACATAGATGTTCGAACATCAATAGCTCAGGAATTTTTACTATCCCCTAAGCTATCTAGACATTCTTCTTGACACAAGCTTTGTGTTTGCCTAATGTTCGAAGATGGAAGACAGTTAAGTCAAAAAAAAAAAAACCTTAGCCTTGTCCAGATATTCAACGTACGTGTCCGAATACCGCCTCGCAGAAAACACCGTTGTCTATTTAAACCCTGTTTATTCCTCATTCTCACTAGCTCTGAAGCACTATTTTTTAGAGACATATATAGAGAATTGAGAGGATGGTTTCAAGACCTTGGTGTGTTACACACAAGGTTCAAGCCATAGTGTTGTTACTACACAAACTGCACATCAGTCTACCGGTGGAGATCGCCAATCGGTAAGGAGATCGCTTTCAGAAGATCGGCCACTAAGGGTGTTGGGGCAAAGACACCTGAGAAGTGGGTTGTCTTTACAGATTGTCTTGGTAAATTATATTAGGTTATAAGTTTACTATTGCATGTAGTTAGTTCTTCTTATAGTAAAGTGATATATCATGGGTTGGACTACCCCAAAGAAGTTTTTTCCTTGGTTGCAAGGTTTTCCTCTTCATCAACAAATCAGTGTGTTGATGAATGTTGTTTGGCTTGATATTTTATTTACACTATCATATTTTACTGTGATATATATTTTTGTTGTATTGGTATTTTATTCTGCTGTGTTTGGGGTCTAAACATTAAAAAAAAAATTTCAACTCCTAATTTCTTACTTACTTAAATACTCTGACTAGACATTAAGAATAATTAATTCTATTAAATCTATCTCAATAAGATATTTCTTTTCTCTTTGATTTAATCAAATACTTTGGATCCCTTCTTGAGAAATGGTGTTCACACAATGCTACATGTGATCACCCAACACACTAAGATTTTGATCGCCGATGGTTTCACTCTAAGTGTATCAAAGTGACCTTCACTTCACATTTAAGTTCACAATCCTCTCAAGATTTAGAATCAATGTTATAAGTAGTCTTCTGTTTTACATCATTCTTTTGACAATGTTATAAAAGAATGAAAACTCTCGTGGTTCATTTAGTGCATTGTATCCTCACCAACACATCAATCTGAAGTCTCTACTTCATATGATTAATATAGATAATCATGATTAATGTGTTATAGTCTTATCAAAGGGAACACACAAAATAATTGTAGTTTAAGGCGCACATCTTAACTGTCTAAATGTGTAGGCTAGAGTTTTGAGACCTCTAAGCCTTCTCGTCAATTTTGATTATGAAACTAAGAGTGTGGGCTCATATACAAGTACCATTTCAATAGGCTTGTATTTCCAAGCTAAGGTAGGACTAAGTTTCCTTGTCAAAGTAGAACTTGTATTTCCAAGTGAAGTTAGACCTCTAATTCCCAATGTTCTTAATAAAATTTAGAAAGAATATACAACTTTATCTAATAAACCAAAATTTTACAATTGGAATTGGCTTTAAGGGCATAAACCCTAACAGTTACAACATAACTAGGTGATACAACTTAGTGTAGTAAAGAATTTACAAATACAAAACTCACAACTCTTTTGTAAATCTTATAAAACTCTAAGAATTATAGAAAAATTTAAGAAAAACTCTCCCTAAAGTATTCTTATTGTTAAAAATGGTAATAAGAGAAAACTGGTTGGCCAAGTCGGCCTTACGATGCTTAAATATAAGCTAAGGACGCAGCCTTAAAAAGAAAATTATAAAAATAATGTTATTTAAAATAATCAAAACCTTGCTCGAGCAAATATCATGCAATTGTTGACCGAACTTTTAGTAGTCCTGTGATTAGTCGCAATCTTACTTGAGCCAGTATCGGGCAAACGTCAAGTGAAAATCCTGCCACAATCTCACTCCAGGGAGAATGTGGCGAGATTTTTGCGTCAGATTTTTGAACTTCTATTGACATTCCATTCCAACCTAGTACACATTGAAATTATAAATTATTCATGAAATATAAAATTGTACCACATTGAATAAGTTTTTAAACGTCACCAAGTTTGCTTCCATATGATTTTTTTTTTTTTTTAACGAAATATCTGAGTATTGCATTGATCTAAGATCACGAGCACAAAGTTCTTACATCACAAAGCATAAAGTCCTGCAAAATCATAGTCACATGCTATGAAGTTACAAAGTCATAGATACAAACAAAATTCTTACCATAGAGTGCTATCTACGACTTTCATCTTCTGCTAACCCATGTACAAAAATAATTAAAGAGCATATCTACTTCGAACAGACTAGATTAACGACAATGGTAGCCAAATATCTAAGAAAAATTTATTTAAACTAGCCATGAGAGATAATCCCTCACATCGAACTATCCTGGCCGTGACAGATAACCATTTACACCGAGCTATCAAGGCCGTGAGGGATAACCCCTCACACCTAACTAATCTTCCTCCCATAGATCGTCTATGATGGCAGATCTATGGAAAAGAAAATTCTTATTCAAAACAAAAACACAACCAGCAAACAGCAGCGACCGCCATGGAGGAGATGAACGGCACAACACAGATATAGATAGACGAATGCATAGCAGATATGCCAAAATTGCTGATATGGTTGGTGAACACCTGCAAACAAAAGAAAAAACCAGAATGGGAGGGAGAGGGTAGGAGTGGGGACTAGAAAGGGAAAGGGAGAGGAAGAGGGTGCAGATCTGCTCCTTCCTCCTTTCAGGTCTATTTTCTAAGAGTTTTTTCTCTAGGGTCACCTGAGAGATTCCTTTTTTCGTAGGTCATGCTTTCATATGATATTTGAATTAAGAGATATGACAGTTTTACTCTGATTAGCGTGTTCAGTTTCATAATTACCAATTTGTTGGACTAAATGAAGCCATTTGATTGGGATTTATTATTCATTTTACCTATAAAAAAAAATGAAAGAAAAGGCTCAAATGACTTGAACACATTGCAAAATTAAAGCATCGCAATGTGCATGAATTTACGTATTTTTGTTAACCATTTTCGTTCCGCTCAATTTCAAAGGGTCCAACTTGAATGACAATTAGAAGAACCTCACTGGACAAACAAGTAGAAGGTCTAGCTTATTTATTACATCAAAGGAGTTTTTGGAGCGTGATAATTATAAAATCACACGTATAACTGAGATGATACGATATATGTGATTTTATGCTTACAGAGGAAGATGTAATTAAATGTTTAATTTATTTTTGGAAGCAAGTGGAGGATTCAAGGCTTAGTGAAATCAAGGGATCTCTTTCCTTGATGAGCACTCCCAAAAAAGTTGTTCTTGTATTCCTGAAACACAACCTCCCGATAACGAGCCACCCCATCTCTCTCCACCACTTGAGGCAACGGCCCTATCTTCTCACTCAATTTAGGCATTGTAAATACTGGGATTGACACTCTTGATTCATTGCTGCTGGTACGCACCCTATGTTCAGCGCTTTTATACCTTCCATTACTTACTATCTACGACAACAAATAAAATTATTTATTTAAAATAAAGAGATGGTCAATTTATTTTAAAAAATATTTAAAATTTAAGTAAGGTACGTAGAGTTGTATATAATGTGTTATAGCGAATCTTGCATGCTAATAAAGTTTATAAGGAAAAGTTTGTATACCCACTTCAAACTACCATCTAATTAAATAAAAATTAAAACTAAAAAAAAAAAAAAAAAAAAAGGATTCAATACTTTTGACTCCCTATGGTTTAAATCGTATCACAAATAGTACCTTATTTATGGTTAAAAATAAAAATGATACCTCCGTCCAACTTCTGTCCAAAAATTGACGAAAATCCACGTCATTAACCTTAAAAAAATTGATTGTTGTCCCTATGTTTAGTTAAAAATTAAAGAATTGAAAAACTAAAAATATTAAAAACGTTAAAAGAAAAGAAAAGAGGAGCCCCCTATTGTCGATGTAGGGGTGGCCGAACCACCCCCAAGGGCCATGGGGGTAGGCCGACCACCCCCAAAGTGGCCATGGGGGTAGTTCAACCACCTCTCTAATTTTTTATTTTGTTTTCTATCTTTCAAAAAGTATATTTTTAATGTTTTTATTTATTTTTAATATTTTAAGTTTTTTAATTGTTTTATTGTTTAATTTTATTTTTAATGGGGCATAGTACACATGTTAGTTTCTTAAGGGTGCTGACGTGAACTTACGTAAATTGTTGAACAGAAGTTTAACCGAGGTACCATCTCTGTCTTTAGCCATAAGCGGGGTATCATCTGTGATACGAAATGAAGTATATGAGGCAAAAAGTAAAGTCTTTAAACCACAATGGGCAAAAACGTATTTAACCCAAAAAATAAAGCTACTTTGTGGCCATTTGAATTAAACTTGGATGGATTCTTCATTTATTAACGATGACGACAACAAACATAAGACATGTCATTTTCATTTTCTTTTCTAGAGTTTGACCAGCAATCTAAGGGTTCGTTTGGTTTGCGGAATAGACCCCTGAAATGGAATGACTATTCCTATGGAATAATCATTCTTATATTTGGTAGGGATCTATTCCAATGGGTGGTTGACTAGCCACATATGGCTCTGGGGTGGTTGCACCACCCCCGGAACGCCTCGTGGTGGACTCCCGAGGCAATCCGGGGGTGGTGCAACCACTCCCGAGGCGATTTGGGGGTGGCACAAGCCACCCCTGATACTTAACGGGGGTGGCCGGCCACCCCCAAATGGGCTTCGAGGGTGGCCACAGCCACCCCCTGGCTATTTCGTGGGTGGCCGACCACCACAATGGTGGTCGGCCACCCTATAGTTTTCAAAAATTTTATTTTTTTATTTTATAATTTAAGTTTTATTTTTTTATTTTTAATATATATATATATATAATGTATGGTGTTTTTAGTAATTTTGATTGTATTCCAATTAATGTATATGAGTTGTTACCAAACTAAAAATTAAGAATAACCATTCCATTCCACCACCTTCTATTCTTAGGAATAACTATTCATTTTTCTAATGGAATAGTCATTCCACAAACCAAACGAGACCTAAGAGTATTAGCAGTAACTTTCATAAATCTCATTCTCTTTCCTTTAGAACATTAACAAAACCAAAAGTGCTACATTATTCTAGGTAGCACTTTTGCTTCCCTTATATTATTTTATTCTAAAAAGACATTCTCTTTCCTCTAACATTTATTTGAAAGAATATTTAAATGGTGTAGGAAAATGATACGGGAAGTTATTGTGGAATTTATTTAAAGGGGTAATTACCTTTTCCCCCCATGAACTACCAAAAAATGCGCGACCCCCATGAACTACCAACTCGACCAAAATAGAGCATTCAACTACCAAAGACAACCATTTTCCCCCCTTCCGTCAGTTAGAGGGGTTAAAAGAAACAGTCAACGGGTCATGTGCCGTTTTACATGGGGGCATATTGAAAGATGGTGGTAGTTCATAGGGGAAAAAGAGGAAGAAAATGAGGGTAAAACGGCGTGTAACAGTCACGTGACCTGTTGACCGTTTGTTTTAACCCCTTTGACTGACGGAAGGGGGGGAAAATGGTTGTCTTTGGTAGTTGAATGCTCTATTTTGGTCGAGTTGGTAGTTCATGGGGGCATCGTGCATTTTTTGGTAGTTCATGGGGGGAAAAGGTAATTACCCCTTATATAAATAAGGTAGCAAAAAGTAGTGTAGTTCTCTAATTTTTTTTTTTTTAAAAAAAAAAAAAATCTAATGAAAGTTACTGCTAATACTCTAAGAAAAGGATTAGAAAAGAACATGAATGTTAAACTGTTTAACGAATATGAAGAAGGCAACAATCCATCCCCCCTCCCCCGTCTTTGAAAGATCAGCATAGGTTTTCCATGAATATCAATTGGTGTAATCCCCTTGGTATAAACACCGCCGAATGCCGTCTACCTACATCAGTCTCAATAAAGAAGATTCCAAGCTTCTTTCTCTTGATGGAGCCATCTGGTCAAGGGGCGGCCGAATTGAACCACCACAATGGCCTTGGGATGGTTCAGCCACTTATCATTTGGCATAACCCCTGATTTTTTTTTTTCCTTTTCTTTTTTCTTTTTCGAATTTATAGAAGTGTTTTTGTCTTATTAAAACATAATAGGGTAATTTTTGTATTTTTACTAGCCTTATATATGAGACATCGACAATTTTCTAGTAGTTTAAATGAGACATTATCCCAATTGAAAGTTTGAAGTAAACATTATCAATTAAGTGGTAATTGAAGGAGTGTAGGTGGACTTTTCCCAAGTTTATACTATCCTTGATTTATTTTATTTTATATTTTTCCCACCGAGGCACATTAATGCCAAAGAAAAAATCATGGGTTGATAACACTTTCGTCAAAATTATAATTTAAATTTTTGAAATAAAACAAAAAGGGGCCTTGAGAAGATTCTAAAATATTTTTGGATATGAACCTGTAACACATCGCCGACGTTGATGACGAACGCACCGGGGGTAGGTGGAATCTCCACCCACTCTGATCCCTTGTTTGCAGCATCGATATCTTCTTCAAGTTTCACGTATAAACCTCCTATTCTATCTTGTAGTAACACAGTTAGGGTTCCAATGTCCGAGTGTCTTCCTATGGCAAGTGTAAGCTCTGGATTGGGACACGCTGGATAGAAGTTCATGTTTACAGTTTTTGAATCCACCAGGGCATTCACTCTAGAATCATCCAGTGTCACTCCAATCTTCCCTATCAAAATCTCCACTATTTTTCTCACCATATTTGTTGTTTTCTTTAGGTACTCAAGTGCCACTTCCCTGCAAAAACAGCAATCAATTAAGTCTACCTTAATTAATTAATATATATATATATATATATATATATATCCAGTGATTAAATTAATTATGCCCATCAAGCTAGCTAGCAATTAATATTGGCTCTTGGGTTCTGAATAAAAAATCAATTTTGTATGAAATAAAAGGATCCATTTTCAAATAATTTAAATCCCATTCTAGAGGGAGCAATTAATGGTACATACTTAACTTTTATTCTAGTGAGCTGATCTTAGATCTTTTATTTAAAAAGAAAAAAATCAAATAGCTGATGGACACGACCGGAACATTAGTTGAGTGGGATGAAATTTGAGTATTTAAATTACTCATTCAAAGATTGATTTTTAGTGTTATATCATTCAAGATATACGAACGTTGTATAACAGTCTACTAAATAACATTATTAGATATATATATATATATATATATATATATATATAAAATAAAAACAAAATAAGAGATGCATGCATGCTTTCATATTAATTACTGGATCGTAGAGGCAAAGTAAATGAAGAAGTAGATCGAGCTTAATTACTTGCACTCCATTGGCCAATACTGAAGAGCATCAGCATCACAAGTGTAGGCCATGCCAATATAGTCCTTCCACTCCAATGCTTTCTCTTTCTCTAGCGCAAAGCTTGTCCCATACATCACCGACGGGATGGGGCTTACGCCTTTGCGGTAAATAGCTTTCTTTTCAGACGTTTGGCGAAAGAAATTGTGCGCTGCGTCTTTAAGCGACTCTAGCAACTCCACCGGCACGCCGTGGTTCACAACTTGGAAGAACCCTAGAGTCTCGGCAGCTCTACCCATCTCTTCCACTACCTGCTCGTGGGCCGGCCCATCATGTTAGAAATATTCAATATATTTGCTTAAACTAACATGCGCAGCGGAAAACGAATAAGACAAGATTCAGGCTTACCTTTAGCCATATTTGCTCAAGCGTTTCCACGATCCATCTGAAGAATAAGAAAAGATTATTTGAGGGATCTTCTAACCTATGTCTATGACTGTATTGCCGTACTGATGGTGTACACAGGCTGTTTATTTATAGGCTAGGTCAGGGACCCTCAAATATGGTAAATACCGTATTGTTCCTCCCATCAAAGAAACAATATTATTAATTGATTTTAAATCAATTAATCGATTCCTTTACGGTAATTTAATTAATTAAATTACCTAACCGTAATACCGTATATACTATTTATTTATTAAATTGTTAATAAATACTTCCTTATGTGGCATATAGGCCATATATGGAGATAATATCTTACATTCTCCCACTTGGCCTTTATGACACATAACCTTATCGTATTAGGTTCTTTAATTTGGCCAATCACTTATGGAATCCTCCCACTCAGATAAGAAATGTTCTACACGAATCATGGTGGTAAAACCATTATAAAATTAGGTCGTCCCTTCCATGTATCACAATGTAAAACACTCCTTACATGAGTACCTTATGGATAATCAAGCTTTATGAATGAACTTCCTATAAGTCATTCGGGTCCAACTTTATTTATCCTCATGGATAAAATAACAAATGTGCACAAAATCTTTATTATCATAACTTTATGTCTATAGACCAAAGAGAGACAAACCAAGCGAAAATGAATTAATGAGTCTCATATATTCCGCATGACTTTATTCTTTCTTTACCGGTAAACTTTAAGTCATGGGATCTGCAATCATTAATTCAGTATTTATATGTTCAATAGACCCTTTATGTCTCTTAATGTTATCTCTTGTACTGAGATACTTGATGTTGATTTACTTCTGCTTCTACTCTTTATTCTTATAAAAGAAAATTATAGTAGAATTACCGCAGAGTATCTTTATGGTCTAATTGTAAAATCGACAATATTGGGACTTTCAACAAAATGTCTCAACCATCATGCTTGTGTACTAAATTCATAGCACGCTAGAATTTTAGCTTTCTTGGTAGACGTAGCAACCATAGTCTGCATACTGCATCTTTAAGATATATCTCTCAGTAAAAAGATATATACCCTAAATAGACTTTCTACTATCTACACAATCAGCAAAACTCAAATCTGAACAACTAACCACCTTCAAATGGAAAGTGTATCCTTAGGTTAAGTTGTACTTCTTGGTTCCTTGCATATACCGCAAGACTTTATTTGCAGCACTTTATTGACCCAATATTCTTATTGTCAGTCATATGGTTATGCATAATGCAGACGCTTTAAAAAACCCTTTTATCTGCCCTTATTCCAATACCTTTTGGGACATTAATCTGTATATAATTGGTCCCTCTTAATTGCTACTGAAGGTGCAAATCCTTCATTCTAAATTTTCCCAAAACTTTTTCAATGTAGGCCTTCCGAGACAATGTTAATATTCTTTATGTCTCTGTGAATCTCTATGTCAAAAGACATAAGAGGTTTCACCCAAATCCTTCATTTCAAAGTTTTGTGAAATGAACTTTATGTAGCAAACATAAATCACCACTTGCAAAAAATAATATCTACATATAGGACTAGAAAGATTATTGTACTCCCACTGACCTTAAGGTATATATACTAATTAACAAGGTTTTCAATAAATAATAAAACAATAACCTTGTAAAAAGTATATTACCATTGAAAGATCTATCACAGCCCATAAATAGAATTCTTTAATTTGCAAACTTTCTGACTGTTATTTATAAAACTTTTTTGATTGTTTCATGTAAACCTCATCTTTAAGATCCTCATTCAGAAAAGTTGTTTTCGCATCCACTTGATGTAGCTCTAGATAGAAATGAGCTACTAATGCTATGATTATCTTGATGAACCATTCTTAGACACTGGAGAGAATGTTTCACGATAATCAATGCCTTCCTTATGAGTAAAACCATTGGCCGTACTAGCTTGACTTTTGAGCAATGAATTTATCTCTTACTTCATGGCACTGAATCTTAATGTGGAGTTTTCTCCACTCATAGCATGTGAAAACAAATTTGGGTCATCTTTATGTCCAATGTCAACATCAGACTCTGAGAGATATACAACATGATCACTAAGAATTGTTGATCTCTTTATTCTATAGGATTTTTCCTAATTCTACTTCCTTTGCATTTTGCAATGGGAGAATAGACTTTTGAACCTATTCTATATGAGTTGATTGTTCTAGAAATGATTGTGGCTCAGGATAATCAATCTGATTTTCCCTGAATACAATCAATCATCCTCTATGAGGAGGTGATTTGGCCAACTCTAGTGCTTCCTCAAAATCCAATTTGAATAGATGAGCACTCCCACTAGGTTCTGCATCCTCTAGAATTTTTTTACAATCAACAACACTAGGATTATATGAAGGATAATAAAACATTAAAGCCCCTTAGAGTTTACTAAATAGCCTATAGAAGATCCACTGGTTGTCCTTTAATCTAATTTCCTTAGGCGAGGATTAGAAATCTACTCTTTAGTAAGGCAACCCCATATGTGTAAATAATTTAAACTTGGCTTCCATCTATTTCATACTTTAAAAGGTGTCGTAATGACAACCTTAGATGAAATCCTGTTTAATATATACACAACGGTTTTTCAAAGCTTTACTCTATAAGGGTAATAAAATATTAGTATTACTAATCATTTCCCTTTTGTGTGTACCTACCATAATACTCAATGCCTATATTAGATCTTATAATCTTCATGTTGTTTCTCTTCTTCTTCCTTATAGGTATTGAAAGCATTCAATACCCCAGCTTTAATATTTAGAAGATAGAGATACATAAACTTTATATGGTCATCATTAAAAGAGATAAAAATATCTCTGACCATTTAGGCAATGAGTATGAAAAGGTTAACACCTTTCAATGTACATGATCTCAAGAATTTTAAAAGGCTCTCTTTGGCACCTCTAGTGGTCTTGTTGGTATGCTTTTCCTTATGCAATCCACACAAGAACCAAAGTCAGTAAATTACAGACTTTTATTTTTTGTATGGAGATATATTTCAATCTCCAAAGCCATAACAAAAGCATTTTTAAAATTCTCAAAGACTCTACTTTACGTCAACATCAGTATGCAGAACCAAACAAATAATTTTATTTCAAAAATTGGGATGTAGGTCAATTTTAAATATACCTTAAATAAACCCCAACCAATATTCCACCAAAAATAAGAAAAATTTCAAGTTTAAAATAAAATTGAAATTTTTAACAAGCCAAAAAAAAAAAAAAAAAAAAAAAAAAAAAAAAAAAAAAAAAAAATTCTAAAAGATTATGGAATATAAATCATTTTTTAGGTAAAAATATAACTGAATCTCAATATTAACCTATAGATCCCAACAACCTCAAATTATAAATACGTGTTATTCATTTTAAAAAGACTCTGCATTTGTGTTGACAACGTGGATTGTTAAACCATAAACAATCCACAATATATTTGAATGAGTCACTAAAAGAGATTCATGACATACCAGATATATGAGATTATCCTTATTTTAAGTCATTTCTTATACTTCATGCAATCTTTCTTTATATGCCCTTAATTTTCCTTATTGCATGAGAAATAGGTATCTTGATTGCCATAATACTTTATTGGCATCTTATTCTCATGCTTTAAGTGTTGGACATGATTGCATTTATTGGTCATTCCCTTGACATGAGTAATCATGTGAACACTTTATGAATTCTCTCATATCCTTGAACACACATGGTTAGAAGTTTATTTACTAACCATTTATCCTTACGTGTGTTACAAGAAAAAATTCTGCACTTAGAAGAGAGAATTCAAAAAATAAAATGACCAATAATGACTCAAAAAATCTCAATCTATAGGGACTTAAGCTAAACTACAATATCCTTCATTCCCATAATGGAATTAGAAACACTCAAATGAAAAGGCATATTAATCCTTTTCCAGTCAGAAAAATATTACCATAACGTATTGGAATATAAAACTACCAAAAGGTAGAGTAACAGGAATAGCTACAATCACCAAGAATATTTAAATAAAAAAAAATATTTTAATGCTATGAAGTAACTTTATTTTAAATTGGCCAATGCCAATTTAAATAGTAAATAGTAAATTTCAACCTACCTGTGGGCAAAGGTTGAATCACGCATGAAATTTACTCTTTATTAATAAGACTAAAGCAAATTTAAATATTAAAAAATAAAATTCTTCGTACCTTTGGGCAACCGAAAGAAATTTTACTTTTAATACTAAATTTGTTATCTTATTCTAATTAAGTCAAAAAAATAAAAACTTCCCTTTGGGGATAAGTAATTAAATTTATGAATTAACTATAAGACGATGTCAACTTTATTTTAAATTAGCCAATGCCAATTTAAATAGTAAATTTCAACCTACCTTTGGGCAAATTTTGCATCACGCATGAAATTTACTCTTTATTAATAAGACTAATAAATTTAAATATTAATAAATAAAATTCTTCGTACCTTTGGGCAACCGAGAGAAATTTTACTTTTAATACTAAATTTGTTATCTCATTCTAATTAAGTCACAAAAATAAAAACTTCCCCTTGGGGATAGGTAATTAAATTTATGAATTAATTACAATACGATGTTAATTTTTCTATATGAAGTTCATGTGTACGATTCTTATGCAATTATTACAAAATTAGGATGCTTTGGCTCTCCCAAAATCATAATAATCACGCTGTAATTCATGAACATCTAATAAATCTTTATAAGGTTCATGCGTGTAATCCCGATGTAATTATCATTAGAATTTGGGATGTTGTGGCTTCCCAAAATCATTATGATAATTGCGACTTCATTAACATCTAACAACTTTATAGATGCCCCCTTAATAGCCCCAGGAATATAACAAACCAATACCTAAATGGGGTAAACAGCATTTTCCAAGGTGCAACCAGGTGAGTTCCCAGGAAAGTGAGGGGGGTCACTTGGACACACTTAAATCCCAAGACTTTCCTAGCCAGAACTTTTCTAGACATTGCATTCTTGGATATTACTGTAAACACACCAGCGTATATGGTATTGTTAATTATTCTTAGGTCTAGGCATCAAGCAATTTATATTTAAACAATATAAATTTAACAATTAAAAAATATTCCTCAATTTATGTATTAATGAAACAATAATTTTAATACAGATCAATGCAAATCATAAGAGAAATAAAATTGCAACATGAGGACATAATAAAATACATGGCTCAATGGTTTAGTAAATGGCCTTACCCCTTTACACTTGGTCAACCCAAGTTCTAAACCCCACACGAACCTATTGTTTTTAATTCTTGATGGTTTACTAAAATGAGTTGCTGTACTGGGCTGACCCAATTGGGTCAACCCACCTAATCGGATTGGGTCTCTATATAGGGCTGGCCCAAAACGGGTCAACCCACTTAAATGGGTCCTCTATTTTATTTTAATAAAACTGAATTGGGTTTCATCTGGATTGGGCCGACCCATTTGGGTCAACCCGATACCCGACCCGAAATTGCACATATGCTGACCTGACCCCGGATTTCCTGATGGGTTGAAACCCTACCCGGTCACTAACCAACCCGACCAGTAATGTTCCAGATGGGTTGAAAACCCTAAAAATTGGAACCCTAGCCGCCACCCCTTTATGAAAATATCCATATCAAGATTACGGCAACTCAAAAATATGCAGTATATCACAATACACATAATAGTGATAATAATAATAAAAAATTGCCATATCAAATTTATGAGTTTTCAAACGTATGTGAACAACAAATTTAATTGTATTCACAAAACATCTACTGGATTGAACAAAAATATGTTCACAAAACTATGATTTAACAACCGAACGTAAACATTAAAACAGACTATGTTCACAGAAATTATGAATTCAACAAAAACTTATTGCTAAGCAAAACAGCATAGAAGTTGGCTCTGATATGATTACAGAAAATATGATTACAGAAAATACTCGATTCAATAGCATCCAAACAAATCGAAAATTAAAGACAAAAACTTAATGCTGAACAAAATAGCATAGAGGTTGGCTCTGATACCACATGTTAGAAATATTCAACATATTTGCTTAAACTAACATGCGCAGCGGAAAACGAATAAGACAGGATTCAGGCTTACCTCTAGCTATATTTGCTCAAGCGTTTTCATGATCCATCTGAAGAATAAGAAAAGATTATTTGAGGGATCTTCTAACTTATGCCTATGACTGTATTGCCGTACTGATAGTGTACACAGGCTGTTTATTTATAGGCTAGGTCAAGGACCCTCAAATATGGTAAATACCATATTGTTCCTCCCATCAAGGAAACAATATTATTAATTGATTTTAAATCAATTAATCGATTCCTTTACGGTAATTTAATTAATTAAATTACCTAACCATAATACCGTATATACTATTTATTTATTAAATTGTTAATAAATACTTCCTTATGTGGCATATAGGCCATATATGGAGATAATATCTTACACATCAAGCTTCGATAAATCAATCGGTGCAAGTCTATGAGAAATCGCATTTTGCTTGTCTATTCGCTCTTCTGGTGGTTGGATGTATCGCTCCGGTACGACTGATATGCCTAAGTCCGTCAAGCCTTTGACGCCATTGCCATCTCGGACGACAAAGTCAAATAGTGAGTTTCCATTGTTGAAACTTGGATCCATCTTCGTGCAAATCGCAATTGCCGCTGGTAGATGATCGTCTGAATTTATTTCTTAATTTTTGTGTATTAATTGCAACTACCACTTGGGTCTGGCCTACTTTAGAATTGGGTGGCAGAAGGCAAGGTTGGGGGCTCTCCACGTACGTAGTTCGATAAAAATAAGGAGAAGCAAACATATATTAATATAATGTCGGATTCCGTGTTCCTTAAGGAATCATAACTGCAATCTAATTTGCGAAATACCCTATGGAATAACAATAAATAGCAATGTCTAATAATAATTGTCCATTTATATGTGTCAAGAAAGATGTACGTATGAGTTTACAGAGTACGTAGTAGGCCTACTTTTATCCATCTTTCCATATAAGTTCAACCTCCTTAATTGCTTAAATTAATTTAAGGAAAAAGTCAATGTACCCTCCTTAAACTAATACTACTCAATTGATAAGAGTAATACTACATATCATCCCCTTATCTTCTTTTTATCCTCCCAAAATTCATGTGGCTCTTAAAATCACCATTGAATTTACGATAGATCATTATTGAATTTTGATCTAATTGTGACAATTTTCCTCACAAATTTTTAATTAGGACAATTGTTAAAATAATATAAAAATAAATTTACTCTTTCTACATGGCATGTGGTAAACAAGTAGAAGAGATAAACGTACCTTTATTATTAGACTACAAGTTCTCCATATCTAACTGACAGCTGCATCCTTCTCTCTGTATGTGTAGAGAAGACTAGTCTTTCAACTATAATCTCTCTGATGATCTAAATGAAATCTAATGGGCCAACTCTATTTATATTTAGTGTGAGAATACATGCTTCCCTTGAGTGTTTACAAAATAATCCAATCAATTATTTCGTACTTCATTCAACTTGAAGAAAGAAGAGCATATTGCTTTAAGATTACAACATCATAGTTACAATTAGGAATCTCTTCTAATCTTAGAGTATTCACAATAGTTTATGTAAATTTTTATGCAAAATGGTTAACCAAAACCCATTGTTGTTAACTTAGCTAACTACCTTTTAAAACCTTACTCCAACAGCTTATCTAAACTCCTCCATTATTTTATTAAAATAATAAATTTTAGAATATTTTACTCATTTTAATAAAAAACTCATCTCTACCAAAAAACACCAAATAAAACTCTCATCCCTAGCACAATAATCATCTCCCTATTCTCAATCATCACCAACACAAATCACTGAAAAACCATCACAAGAAACCAAATACTAATCATGAATCACAGGATTTAAGAAGCATGGGTCATTTTGTAGGATTGGAGAAGCTATGAGCCAAAAATCACTCCAAATTGAAATTTTTTTGCAAAAACAAGTTGTATTTTGCTTGATAAAATAAACCAGTAGTACATTGGCTTTATATACAAGAAATGAACTCCTCATTTTTCTCTTACAGTACATTGAATTTTTTTTTACTATCCTTTTTTTTCAAACTTTTTTTTTTTTTTCATACAGACATTTTTCCTGTCATATTTTACGATGGTCGTTTCGTTCAAACGGTCATTTTTCTAATGCAATAACTTTTTTTACGGTCATTTTTCTAACTATCATTAAAATTCACTGCTATTATGCATCCTGCTATAGAAAGAATTGCAATCCTTGAACTGTTTATACTGTAGTGACCAAGTTCAATTAAAACTAATATCATCAACGAAATTGAAAAAAGCAATAAATGCCAATACGAGTTTTTTTTTTTTTTTTTTTGTGAAGAAGTAAAAAATAACTATTAATTAATTATAATCACAAGCAACAGTGAAAAAAAAAAAAAAAAAGAGAGAGAATGAGAGAGGCCCAAAAGAAATATTAAAAAAAACATAGATTTGTGAATAGTTTAACTCCACATGTGGAGTTACATTATTCACAAATCCAAGACAAATCTATTTTGCATTTTTAATAGATAATGGGATGGAAGGTTTTTTTATGATTTTTCTTAGCTATTCTAGCTAAAGTAAGATATACATAATCCATTGAGAATGCTCTTACACTATTCATAACTTATTTAACTACTATTTTGGCTAGTCCGTGCGCATCAAAATTAGCATTTCATTTGGTACGACAAATATGCCCGCTCCCTAGCATATTTAAGACACCTCTAGTATCCTCCATAATTTGTCCACACCTACTCAGCTACTCTAGTTTCGTTAGTTGACTTTGATAGAATTCACTACTTGCATTGAAGCCCTGTTTGGCAACCCCCTTCCCTCCTACCCTCATATAGGAGATGAATTTTTTTTTTAGTGATAGTAAAATGTGATTGATGTGATATAAAGTTGAAAAAATTTATATGGAAAAGTGAAAATTTTGTATTGTAGTGGATTTTTTTATTTAAATAGTAACAAAAAAGTGTTGATGTAATATAAAAAGTGAAAAAAGTTAAGAATATTTTGAAATTGATGTTATTTTAGAGAATTGAAAATAAGGGGAGGGAATTGCCGGACAGCCTGAATCACCCTCCAAAATGATTCTATAGCAGCAAATCACAATTGAACTTTAGTGTAGGGTGATTGACCTGTTCAGAGAAGAATTTGAAGAGTAAGCTTTACTGGTCCCACAAAAATATTTTAGCATTGATTAGTCCATTACATAAAACTCTCCCCCCTCTAAAACTATAAAAAAATTGTCAATGACTCCCCAATGTCTTAAGAATAGAAGAATGTGAATGAAATATTCATATTCTCTCTGTTTGATAATAATACATATACTATCACAAAAATTTAACCAAAATTACTAAAATACCCTCTGTTTGAATGAAATATTCATATTCCTCTGTTTGATAATAATACATATACTCTCACTAAAATTTAACCAAAATTACTAAAATACCCTCAGTTTGAATGAAATATTCATATTCCTCTGTTTGATAATAATACATATACTCTCACTAAAATTTAACCAAAATTACTAAAATACCCACATTTTTTTTTAAAAAAAAAAAAATGAAGCTTCTTTTGTTTAAGAAGGTGGAACTCCAGCGGCTGATTCCAGCGAACTCCTGCGACTGGAGGAGGATTTTGGCTGTAGAAACAAAAAATAAATTTAAAAAAAAAAAAAAGAAAAAAAAAAAAGAAGAAGAAGAAGAAAAAGAAGAAGAAGAAAGTATTGTGGCTTTTTTGAAAAATATATACTATTCCTCTCATTTTTTTAGAAGAATGACTATTCCTCAATTTAATAACTAGCAATGGAGAGTGGTCGGCTTCCTGTGTCATCTACAGTGTGCTTTGGCCAAATTTTAAGTGTTTTTTTCTTTGAATTTTGAAGCCAGATCTATATACATCCGTCGACTTCTACTAGACACGCACACCTAACTGTGTTCCCATTCGATTTCCGCCCCTACTACTGGAAGTATCGGTCGCATGGATCACCGGAGATAGGCGCGTGGTCCTCACGCGCCAAAGAGTCTATGCTCTCTAACTGCGTGTGAAGGCTACGCTCTGCTTTTTTAGGCCGTGCTTAGCAGCGCTTGGGGTCTACGTCGTCGGATCTACTACTGGGTGCTTCGGGTGTCGGCGCGTGTAGAACACGCGCCGCCATTCCGGCGAAGTGGGCCACTTTTCTATTGCCGGCATCTTGTATTTGGTTTTTCTGCCATTGTGTTGTGTACCCCTTATTTCTCCAATATAGTCTGTCTTCGTAGTGCTTAAGTTTTACTGAAATTTTTTGGCTAGATACTAGATCGACCGAGTAATTCTAAACGTCATACCCATGTCCCTCTTGTGTCCCTCTAAAAATGAGGTGGCTTTTAAAATCACCATGTGATCAAAATTCAATTTTGATCAATCACAAGCTCAATGGTGATTTTAAAAGCCACCTCATTTTTAGAGGGACACAAAAGGGACATGGGTATGACATGTAGCATTACCCTCTTTTATTTTGAGAGTGTGCATTAATATAAAGAGAAGCTCAAATGTAATTCCTATAAGGTTTGGATTTCTATTAAGACAGTTGTTTTTAAGTCAAATCCTTCTGACTTAGAGTTTAAGAGTATTGTTGACTTCGCTTTCTCTGTATTGGCCTTTGAGCTTTCTCAGTTATATATAGTAGCAAATGCTACATGTTCAAAAAAGAAAAAGAAAAAAAAAAAAAAAAAAAAAAAAAAAAAAGAACATTAATTACAGACAAGAAATGTTTCTTGGACAAACGGTAGACAAAGTTTTACGTGACACGCTGTTTTAATTTTATTTTTTTTAAATAAAGTGCTACGTAAGACTTTTTGTACAAAATATGTGCTAGAAACATTTTTCAATTACAGATAACTAGCAGCTACCAAGCCTGACGCTACCATCCTTTTTTCTTTGTTTTTTTTTTTCCCAACAGCATCTTTTCAAGCTGCCAAGCCTGACACTCTGCCATTGCCTTGAATTCTCGATCAGTGAATTTAACATATTCTTTTTCATCCTCTTCTTCCACTCCCCAGTCCCCACTGCGTTCTTCTTGTGTTGGAATTATCTTGTCCAACAACTTTTCGAGTCTTTTGAATCCTTTGTCAAGCGAGAAAACACGCTAATTCTCTTCTTTTTATTACAATATTCATTTTCATGTTCAACAGATTCATCTTGTTTCACCATCTTTCTCCACTTGTCTGACTTCTGCAGCAACTCTTCCATGATTTCATCCACTGACTTATCCACTCGGGTATCATCCCCTTTCTCTTGTACAAAATCTTTTGAGGCCCAATCTAAACGAGAAAACACACTAGTTCTCTTGTCCAGAGTATCAGAATACAGACCCTTGCTGCTTGGAATTTTATCACCATAATACAAACCACTCTGTTCTTGGCAGCCTGAACTTTGTACTCTTAAATGGTTAGCACTGTCCTTCAAGTGGCAATCACCCAAATTAAACAATGAACCAGCAGCAGAGGAAGACTGGGCTATTCCATAGCAGGCATCCCCATATGAACTTGACGCAGCAAATGGGTGATAAAGATTCTCCACTCTAAATGTTTCATCACTCAAGGTAGGCATGACAGGTACACAAGGTTTAGGGAAGCAAAAGTCTTCGCAACACTCAAAAGTAGCCGATTCTGTTTGATTGTTCTCAAAATACCCAACCTGTGAGAAAGGAGCTTCTGCATCAGCAAGTTCAGAATCATCAGGCGAAGCCAATGGTATGAAATCTCCAAGGTCAATACTAAAACTTCTGGAAGAGATATTCAACACTTCTGGCTCCTCTCTAGATGTAACAGGTTGATTGCCAGAAACACGGTTAGGGTTTATAACTTTCAATTCTGTTTCTTCACTAGAATGCTTGCAATGCCTTTTTCTAGCACTGTTTATGAAAGTTGGAGATTTTGGGACTCCAACTTTTTTTGAAACAAATAACATGAGAAGGCTCTCAACCTGCCGTCAAAGCACAACCAGACCATAAGACTATATCAAAAGGACATACATCATTTGACAAAATGTGCATAACTATTTCACCAAAGATGAGAGAAAGAGTAAACCTGATTTTTAGATAGACCAAAATTGAATTTGTACTTGTCATAGTAATTTCTGAGAATAGCATGACGAAACTCATGTTCTGAAAGAGGAAGACAATGCCAGATTGTGGTAAATCGAACCTGGAGCAAATACAAAGCAGGATAGCCATTGGATTTTTTGACAAGAAATAAGGAATTTAACATAGCAATAACAAGGGGTAATTACCTTTTCCCCCCATGAACTACCGGCCTGTGTCATTTTGCCCCTACGAACTACCACTTCGACCAAAAATAGAGCATCAAACTACCATCTTTACATACTTTGGCCCCTTCCGTCAGAGAATCCCGTTAACTTGGATGGAATATGCAATTTTTTACCGTTAATTTTGATTTAAAGGCCAAAATGACATCTACAGTAATTAATAAAAAAATATTAAAATTAATATATTTTTTTAAAAAAAAAAAAAACCTAAGGGGGTGGCCCACCCCTGCATAAGGGGTGGCCGCGAGCCACCTTTAGGGATGTCTCGCGGGCTGCGGCCACCCTAGAACCTGGGGTGGCCGCCCGGCCACCCCTAGTTCCGGGGTAACCGCGAGCCACCCCAGAAGTGGCTGGAGCCACCTGTGGCGGCTCGCCACCCCCTTTTCCTTTAGTTTTTTTTTTTTTTTTTTTTTTTTTTTTTTTTAAGATGAGGGTATTTACGTCATTTTTGAAATTGAGGTAGGGCATTTAAGTCTTTGCATAAATTAAACTGACGGAAGGGGCCAAAGTATGTAAAGATGGTAATTTGATGCTCTTTTTGGTCGAAGTGGTAGTTCGTGGGGACAAAATGATACAGGCCGGTAGTTCACGGGGGAAAAAGGTAATTACCTCAATAACAAATATAAACAATAAGGAATGAATGCAAATGCATAAACCAAAGAACTGAAAATTTTTTACATTAATGATTTATTTAAATCATTACCTGTGCAGGAAATTGCCTCCCGGATGAACTGTATGCATGGGGAACAATATTTATCTCACCATCTGAAGTGGCCTCAAAAACCCCAAAGAGTTTTCGCTTCTCATATTCAAAAAGAAACAAAATCATTCCAACCTCAACTCCTCTAACAAAATCAGTTTGAGAAGCTGGTAGGCCAAGTAATTTTCTCTCAAAACACTCTTCCATTGTACTCTGATTCGACATAAAGATGGCTCCAAAATTTGGAAACCTTCCAGACTCAGCATTCTTTAACCTCATATCTATCATAGCAAAAAACATATCATATCAAATGTGTTATAATATTAATTAATGAAAAAATTCCCGGGGATCTAGTCAGGGTAAAACCCCAGATACCCCGGTTATCAATAAAAAATAATAATTAAATTCTTTCATTTTCCATCCAAGACAACTTGTAATTTAACAAGATATCATAGCAAAGATACTGATTTTGAACCTAACTCCATAATTTACTTCACATTTTAGTTAAATATTCTTCTCATTTCATTTATTAGATAAGAGTTAGAACCCACACTCGAAGGAGAGTGTTATAATATTAGTTAAATGATCACCATATCCTATCAACTTAAACTTCTTTGATAATTAGAAATTTAACGAAGGAAATATCTAATTCCCTTATGTGCAATACCAAGGTCAGAGACACGAAGAGAACCTTTCTACATTAAGTAAACAAACATCCACACTTACCAAAAATAAAGAAGATACACACAAGCGCTTTGCAGACATATATTTTCACTGCAGTAGTAGTGTGCATAACATAGAATGTGATGCTACAATGAGCAATGCCTTGTTATTAGTTACAAAATCAGTAGAGCCAAGAATTTGTCAAAGAAAGAAGAAATAATATGTTCAAGATATTGCATAAATGTTAAATGTAAGAAAAAAGAAAAAGGTAATTAAGTAGAGCAGCCAAGGACCAAAACCAAAGGAAAAATATTTAAGCATGCATTAGTATGTCTGTAAATTTCATGACAATCTTAGGAAGAGGCACATAATTATTGTGGATAGATGTTGTCTTTGCAAGCGGGATGGGGAATCAGTGGACCATATCCTTCTGCATTGCGATATAGCCTCAACTCTTTGGAACAACATTTTCTCCCGCTTTGGTATTTCGTGGGTCATGCCTAGGAGTGTGCTTGACTTAGTTGCTTGTTGGTGGAAGTCTGGGAGATCTGGGAGCGCTACTTCATGGAAGATGGTGCCTATTTGCCTTTTTTGGTGTATTTGGAGAGAGGGAAACCTTAGGTATTTTGAGAATTTAGAGAGCTCCCTAGAGGAGGTGCTAGAGTTGTTTCTCCATACCTTGTATGTCTGGTCGATGGCTTATTTGTACCCTTTATCTATCAGCTTTGCTGAATTTCTTGCTTTTTTTTCGCTTTCTAGTTAGGTGTTTCCTGTTGTATACTTCTAGTGTACGTAGGGGCGCCTTACGCTTTCAATAAAACTATCATTACTTATCAAAAAAAGAAAATGAAACAAAATCAATGCAGTAAAATCCAAACGTAGAATAAAAAATCCAAAAGCCCTCATAATTCCAGCTTGAAAACTAGCTATGAGTGTGTTTGGCAACACTCTCATCTCCCTCTCTATTTTATTTTTTTTTTACTTTTCCCAAAAGAGTCAAATCCAAAACATTTAACTTTTTTTTCACATTTTATATCACATCAATCATTTTTTATTACTATTCAAATAAAAAAACCCACTCCAAAACAAAACTTTTTCACTTTTCTATAAAACAATTCCAAACTTTTTTATACTTCATATCACATCAATCACTTCTTATTACTATTCAAACAAAAATTCCCCAACACAACCATTTACCAAACACACCCATGATCATGGCAAAGCTCAAACTGACTTCAGGTTGAACTTCGTTTGCGTAAAATACAGCAGCCAAGGACCAAAAACCGAAGGAAAAATATTTAAACATGCATTAGCATGTCTGTAAATTTCTTTTTATTTTTTATGAATAGTAAATTTCATTTCTTATCAAAAAGGAAATGAAATAAAATCAATGCAGTAAAATCTGTAGAAGAAAAATTCCAAAAGCCTTTATAATTCCAGCCCGTAAACTAGCTATATATATATATATATGATCATGGAAAAGCTCAAACTGACTTCAGGTTGAAATTCGTTTATTCAGAAATGAAACAGATTTGGCAGAGACATGCAGAGACGCATAACAAAAAAAAAACCATCAATCAGATTCATGCATGATTTTCAACAGCATGTCCAAATAACATTGTAGCAATTCTAATATTTGTTATGGTACTTCATGGAGTGTTAAAGTAGCTCATGCACCCAACAAAACCATATGTTGACTTGCAGCTATAATGGCTCAGCATCATTTCAAAGTAGTGGTCAAAACCTTGTCATGCTTCAAGGTTAAAACAGAAGTCATCATCCGATTCATTAGCACACAGCGGCTAAAACCTCAAAGATGCCTATCTGAGTTGCTCTAGCAAGTTAGCTAAGATCAGTTATTCTGAACTTGCTAGCACAGGAGGGAGGGAACCCTCCCTCAAAGTAGTGATCCGAGGCTTGTGAAGCAGTTAAAATCAGAATGCAGTCATCATCAGCCTTCACACTCAGTGGCTAAAACCTTGCCAAGCAGTCAAGGTCAGAACAAATTCATCATCAGCCTGCTCACACGGTGAAAATCTGCCTATCCTGAGCTGTTCTAGCCATGTAGATCATATAATTTTTTCTCAAAGTAGTTCTCAAAACCAAGGTCAAACACGCCTATTCTGGGCTGTTCTAGCCATTTAGCCCATATTAGTTATTTTGAATACACAGACCCTCCCTCCCTCCCTCCCTCTCAAAACCAAGGTCGAACACGCCTATTCTGGGCTGTTCTAGCCATTTAGCTCATACTAGTTATTTTGAATACACAGACCCTCCCTCCCTCCCTCCTCTTGTAGAGAAAAGGCAGGTCCATTTTGCCTGTTCACAAGTCTTTTTACTAGCAGATTTCCTCCTCTCTGCTTGCCAGAGCAACATGAAGTATATTTAGATCACTCCCATGATAAATTGCAAGCCTCCAATAACAAATTGCAGTAGGTTTTCCAAAATAACAAAAGTAAAGAAGTGTCCAGTACAAAATTTGGCGTGGTTTATGGGTATCAGAAGCTTACTAATCCACAATTACAACCCAACCCATATACTTTATAAAGCTACACCCTTAAGTTGAAGGTGTGTCTGGCACATATCTAGGGGTATCCAAGAAGTGTTTCACAAATTTCTAAAATTAATGGGTTTACTTTTATGTTTAGGAAGAATTTGATATGCACTAGGTAGAATCCTAGAAGTATTCAAGTTGGTCATGAATGTAATGCAAATAAAGCACCCTGTATACCAAGTACCAACCCGTGTTACATGGCCAATCACTTTAATTGTCACCATGTGAAATAGAACGTGGTCTAGCCAAACCTGTGCCTCTGCTCTAATAATAGTTCCTATTCATAAAATAAAATAACATAAAACATATAGTAGAAGAACGTCCTTCTAAAATTCAGAGCTATCCTGTTCATAAAGGTTATGTCAATTTGAGCTTGGTCACCTCCAACTTCACAGCCATTAGCTACAAAATTTCTAACTCAACCGAATAGTTCCTAAATAGGAAGTACTCATAGGCATTACCTCTTGAATAGAGAGAAAAGCTTCAAAATTTACAAATAAGCATCAATTTATGCTTCTAGCCGGATATTTTGAAAGGGTTTACCAATACATCTTAGAGTCTTTGATCTAATGACAATCTTATAGATTGCATCAAATAGATAAATTTCAAATAAATAAAATTACATATAAAGATCCTAAGTGCAGACCCAATATTCCTTCAGACCTCATATCCAGAATATCTGGTCCTTCTCCAACATCACCTAGTTCCTGATAAATAAAACACGCAACTTGAAAGCCACTAAATATATAAAACAGGACATGAATGTTGACACCACGAAACATATCAAGGATACCATCTTCAAGAAGTAGTCTATAAGTAAAAAAACAAAAATTAAACAAACACCAAATAAACCGAAAGTGAAGATAGCTCAACTCAATTCAATAAAAGTTAATATCACTCATCCATGTCAATAACGATCTCAAAATACTTCAAAAGGACCACAAATAAAAATATTCAAAAACAAATATATTTAGGCATATATAAACAACTCAAATTTGATATAATATTCCATTATTATAATTTTCGGACACATATGCGCAAGAGACAGAGAAACTACTCTTGTACCAAGTGTTGCAATCCATATTACCCTAATCCATAAGACAAATGCGTTACCTTCTTCAGCAAGTAACCACACCGTTTGGTTGCCTAGAAAACCGAGGAAAACGAATAAAATAGACAGCTCTTGAGTCCCATGCATGAGTTTATCAATAAAGATCCCAACAATTTTGCTGCTACCTAAGAAAGTCTCAGGCAGCCCACACCTACCTGAGGCAGGTCGAGGCACTGGATTGCTGGATCCGGATCTGAGTTTATCACATTTCCACCGGAAAAAACGAAAACCCACCTAGAACTAAGTTATTCAGAGCCTTGTAAAAGCTAATTCTAGCAACCCATTGATTTATAAGATAGCCCATATGACATAAATCAAACTCTTGAACTTTCTTTTCTTTTCTTCTCTATACTCAGAAACCAAACAAAGCAAAGCAAAAACAGATTAAAAGAAGGGAAAACAAAAAGTGTCATTTTGAGATTGTACCTTTTTGCTGAGAGCTAATTCTGAGCAAGAAGAAGTTTAGAGTTCTGAAGGAGAGAATACGTGGAAACCTCTAGTGGGAGTGGGAGTGGGAGTGCAAAGAGTCACTCTCTCCGTCTTTAGCGCTTACGTTTTCGTTTTGCTCATTTGGTACGTTCTAATTTCTATTAGCCGTTGGATTTACTTCCCTGTTGAAGAGGTCAATCCAACGGCTGAAAGTTTGTGTTGGCTAAGCATGCTTTGTCCTCGTTAAATATCTTCGCCTATAATACAAGCTGGCGTTACTCTTTCTTTCTTTTTCTTCTTTTTTTTTTTTTTTCTTTTTTTTCTTTTTTTTCTTTTTTTCTCTTTCTTTTTTTCCCTGATTTATGCTTTGTTTGTTTCGATGTACAATGTTTTCCATCGTAAAATATTTTCAGAAAAATATTTTTTGTATAAAACATTTTACGGCCCTTGGCACGTACGGAAAATCACAATTTTTTATTTTTTTAATATTTTCACTCAATCATATTAACCTATAAAAATTGATGTTTATTCACAGCAAAAAAATATTAATATAAAATAATGCTTTGTGGTGGTCCAAGGGTGTCTCGGTGGTGGTCTGGGGTTGACTGAGTGGTGGTTCAAGTGTGGCTTTGTAATGGTCCAAGGTGGCTCAGTGGTGGTCGGGGGGTGGCTCGGTGATGATCTAGGATAACTCTGCGGTGGTTCGGTGATGGTCCTAGATGGCTTGACAATGGTCCGGGGATGGTTCAGTGATGGTTTAAGGCGGCTCGACAGTAGTCTAGGGGTGGCTTGTAAATGGTCTAAGGTGGCTTGAAGGTGGTTCAGGGGTGGTCTTGGGGTGGCTCGGTAAGGGCCTTGAGTGGCTCACTGGTGGTCTAAGGGTGGCTTGACTGTGGTCCAGGGTGGCTCAATAATGGTTCGAAGATAGTTTGATGATGGTCCGAGGGTGGCTCAATAGTGGTCTAAGAGTGGCTCAGTGGTGCCAACCTTTGCTGAAGGGCTTCTTTTACAATTTGGCCCCTCCTCATTTGAGGACGTCGATGGTGAATTAGCCAAGATCCAACAAACCTCCTCAGTCAGCGAATATCAATGTTGATTTGAGCGCCTAGCCAATTGTGCCCACGATTGGTCTAAGAGACAGCTGATTGGTACCTTTGTTGAGAGTCTTCAACCTGATATCAAGAGAGAAGTCAAGACTTATTGGCTACGGACCATAGTAGCAGCCTTTTGATTTGCAATAGTACAAAAAGAAAAGCTTAGTGTGAAGAGACACGCAGAATGTTGAGAGCATAAGTAGGCTAGTTGCTGGCGAGAGTGGCCCTTCCTCAATACTAACAATCTAACACGAATGAATGCCCCTTTGACCTAAGAAGAACTTAAGGAAAAAAAAATGACTAAATAAGAAAGGGGTTTTGTTGGCACTTCAACGAGAAGTGGCAAAGAGGGCACGAGTGAAAACAATGGAAACTATTGATGATTGAGCCGATGGTGGAACAAATGGCGCCGAAAGTGGACAATGATGAATCCAAGCAAGATGACAATGAAGCTATCAGTGGCGAAGGTGAGGTGACTTACATTGTACGTGTTGTTGATGAACGGTTATGATTTACAACAA
The DNA here is from genome assembly GCF_958979055.1 of Alnus glutinosa. Lineage (NCBI taxonomy): Eukaryota > Viridiplantae > Streptophyta > Magnoliopsida > Fagales > Betulaceae > Alnus > Alnus glutinosa. The sequence continues at coordinate 11,882,132 of NC_084893.1, forward strand.
AGACTTTGAGATAGGTGTACTTGAAAGCATAAAAAACCTCTTTTTTCTCTTGAAATATTGCCCCTAGTCCCTACAAAATTCATTATCCAAATTCCTTAAATAGACTTGAGAAAGTAGCCCTAAAATCATAAAGTTGGTTCCCAAAACGTGCAGAATTTTTGTCCTCTAGTCACGGCCCGTTGTGACCCGGTAAAAATTGGAATTGGTAGAATTTTGAGTGAGCTTTCCATGCCATCAAAAGAAATTTACCTAGTGTGATAGGAACCGTCTCCATAGGAATAGGAAGCCTAACCCACGTTACTTGGATTAAGCTTCCACGTGGATAACAATAAAACTTGAGAAGATGATCCTTATCACTTCTCAAGTTGGGTAGCTAGTTGGTTATATTTATGTTTATCATTCTGCTACGTTATCATGTTGTTTCCTTATTATGAGGGAAGTTATGTTATCATTATGTTTTAAGGTTGTTTAGTAGATTAAGAAGTTTGTGAAGGTTAGAGTTCATAGCCGATGGGTTGTTTATGCCCATTAGGAGTAGTCATCTATTTAAGGAAAGGAAGGGCTAAGAGAAAAGCATCAAAGCAAATCACACATTGTGTAACCGGTGTTTCCTACCTCAAGTGGAAAAGGTGTTTTCCTACCTCAAGTGGATTATTTATCAATTCCATTGTCAATTTCCAGTCAATTCCATTCACAACCCATATATCCATCTAGACGATCCTTATCAAGTGGTATCAGAGCAATGTCGACCCAGAAGGAAAGAATTGAGAAGTTGGAGTCCGATATGCATGAGATCCGTGGGTCTATGCAGAATACGGAACGCTCGTTGAAGGAAATCGCTGACCGATCAGCAAAGGAAAAGGAGAGCTCTGAGCGGTCAATGCTGGCGAGCATTAACCGATCAGTACAGGAAGCCTTGGCTACATTTACAAAGAAGCAAGGGGAGTCACCATACAATTCGGAGAAGGAGAAAGACAACAATGAGGAGAGCTCCAATTCACGGGTTAATCACAATCGTGACCACCGAGGAGATGGGCATCACTTTCGGCCGATGAAGATGGAATTTCCAAAATTCCGGGGAGAGGATCCTATCATTTGGCTAGATCGCAGCACTCAATTCTTCGAGTACCAAGCCACAGCAGAGGAGCAAAAGGTAACGCTTGCAGCCTTTTATTTAGAAGGTGAGGCAAACTAATGGTGGCAGTGGGTAAAGAAGATTTACCAAGCGAAAGACAAACTTATCACATGGGCCATCCTTGAGAAGGAATTATTGGCTAGGTTTGGTCCCATCGAGTATGAAGAATATGACGAGGCTCTATCTCGTGTCAAACAGAAAGGCAGCCTGCGAGAATATCAGAAGGAGTTTGAAAAGTTGGCCAATCGTGTGGTGGGATGGCCACAAAAGGCGTTGATCGGCACTTTCTTAGGCGGGTTAAAGGCTGACATCTCAGCTAATGTCCGAAAATTCAAGCCGCGGACGCTCCGCGAGACCATTGAATTTGCACGAATGCGGGAGGATGAGTTGACCCACTCGAAGAGGAGCCCATATGCAGACACATATACCCCAAATACATCATGGGAAAGCAATACCATGACGATGGTAAGTTCTAAAGCTCCAGGTCCTCAACCCTTTGTTAAAAAACTGTCGTGGGAGGAAATGCAGAAAAAACAGGAAAAAGGATTATGTTTTAACTGCAATGAGAGGTACATACCAGGACATCGTTGTGCAGTTCCACATGTTTTCATTATTGAACCTGATCCAGAGGGCGAGTTGGAGCTTGAAACCGTTGCAGAGGAAAATGAAGATGAGAAAACTCACCAACTCTCGTTACACGCAATCACTGGTTACACGGGCCCAAAGTCCTGAAGATGCCACGTGGGAAGAAGTCGATTGTCTCCGCCAAAAAGCTCCAAACCTCGACCTTGAGAACAAGGTTCGTGTTCAAGGGGGGGCAATTGATAGGAACCGTGTCCATAGGAATAGGAAGCCTAACCCACGTTACTTGGATTAAGCTTCCACGTGGATAACAATAAAACTTGAGAAGATGATCCTTATCACTTCTCAAGTTGGGTAGCTAGTTGGTTATATTTATGTTTATCATTCTGCTACGTTATCATGTTGTTTCCTTATTATGAGGGAAGTTATGTTATCATTATGTTTTAAGGTTGTTTAGTAGATTAAAAAGTCTGTGAAGGTTAGAGTTCATAGCCGATGGGTTGTTCATGCCCATTAGGAGTAGTCATCTATTTAAGGAAGGGAAGGGCTAAGAGAAAAGCATCAAAGCAAATCACACATTGTGTAACCGGTGTTTCCTACCTCAAATGGAAAAGGTGTTTTCCTACCTCAAGTGGATTATTTATCAATTCCATTGTCAATTTCCAGTCAATTCCATTCACAACCCATATATCCATCTAGACGATCCTTATCATAGTGCTCCTTGAAAGGTTGCCTTCTGAACACTAATCCTAAGTTACTTTAAATTTTCTTTCTAGATCTAGAATTCCTCTAACTAAACTTTGAGAGCTTCTCTAACTTTGGAAGAAGGTGAGAAGTGAAAATTGTGCGAAAGAAACAAAGGCAGGAGCACCCCTTTTATAGCCTTCAGTTGAAGGCTAGATGAGGGAAATTTGTCCCTCATCATGCACGGCCAACCAAGGCCACATGAGAGAGAGAGAGAGAGAGAGAGAGAGAGAGAGAGAGAGAGAGAGAGGGGAGAGACAGAAAGATAGAGTGAGATAGGATGGGAGGGAAAGAGGTTATCTAAAATATTTATTGATGTTTGGGCTTGGACGTTTGTGCAGAAGGGGGGTTGCTCAACACTTTATCTCCCCTTTTCTAAATTGGAAACAGCGAGACCAAAGACCTCGCTTGTGGCTGCATGTAGGTGCATTTTTTTTATTTTTTTTGTAGAATGGGCTTAAATTATTGTTGGGCACTTTTTAGCCCAATGAATCCCAATAAATCCAATAGAAAATTGCTTTGGGTGTTATAATATACGCACATACTACACCCTCGTTCCACTGCATTAATGTGACGGTGCACGTCAATCCTTAGACTTGTTTTATTTATTTTTTAATAATGGCTAATAGGCACTGTTACATCAGCCCAATAGGATGAAGGTGAGATAAGGATATAGTATCTAAAATATTTATTGATGTTTGGGCTTGGACGTTTGTGCAGAAGGGGGGTTGCTCAACTCTTTGTCTCCCCTTTTCCAAATTGGAAACAGCGAGACCAAAGACCTCGCTTGTGGCTGCATGTAGGCAAATTTTTTTTTTTTTTGGTAGAATGGGCTTAAATTATTGTTGGGCACTTTTTAGCCCAATGAATCCCAATAAATCCAATAGAAAATTGCTTTGGGTGTTATAATATACGCACATACTACACCCTCGTTCCATTGCATTAATGTGACGGTGCACGTCAATCCTTAGATTTATTTTATTTATTTTTTGATAATGGCTGATAGGCATTGTTACGTCAGCCCAATAGGATGAATGTGAGATAAGGATATAGTATATAACATTTCTCTCTCTCTCTCTCTCTCTCTCTCTCTCTCTCTATATATATATATATATATATATATATATATATATATATATATATATATATTAAGCATGCTTGGAATTTGTGAGGCCAAAACGACGACGATTCCTTGTTTGAATTATACAGTAATCCAAGGAGGGCAGGTGGAAAAACCGTTATCCCAGGGACACCTTTGTAAAATCATCAACAAATCGAGGGCAAGCAAACATCCCTCACATCTTGGGCAAAGTGCTTACTCCCGCCCCCAGTCTCTTTTCAAATTACATTCCCACACACACAAACGCTTGCCCTCTCTCTCTCTCTCTCTCTCTCTCTCTCAATACGGTTCGTTAGATTCCTCTTCGAACTTGGAAGTAAAAATGGTAGCTGAACCCTGGTGCTCTAATCCGATGTATCTGCTTTCAGCGTACTCGGGTCTCACCCTTTTCCCCAGGACCTTTGGGGTCGCACCCAACCCGTCGAACCTGTACATCCCGGACGTCGACCTCGATGTCATCCACAACCACCTCAAGTCCTTGGTACTCTCTCTCTCTCTCTCTCTCTCTCTCTCTCTCTCTCTCTCTCTCTCTCTCTCTCTCTCTCTCTCTCTCTCGTTGTGATTAATTTCTTCTACTCGAACTTAATTTTGAGAGTTCAAGTTGCCCATCACTTTCTTCAACTTCCTCTTCATTTCTATCAACAACTTCCCCATTAGGAGTTACATCTTCCAAGCCACTTTCCAGAATTAAGCCACCCTGAATAAAATGCTCCACCTCATTTTGAACCCCTTACTTGTTAGTCTCCAAAGTCTTGTCTAGCATTCTTGACTCATCAAAATGAACATCCAGGTTAAGAATTATCTTGCGGGAAATCGGATCCCATAAGTGGTACCCTTTAACATGCTTTCCATAACCAACAAAAATACATTTTTTGGACTTTTTTTGTTCAGTTTACAAGTTTAAACTTTAGTCATTGAATTTATTCTCTCTCCGATTGCTCATAAAATTAGGGTGACAACATATACTAGTCGTTTGGGATTTGGTGATTTTGCATGTTGCCTAAACGGTGACATACGTCATAAGATAGAATCTTCGTGATATAATTTTCGAACGTTCTACGTACTGTTTTATCGAACAATCGGCATCCATCGTCAACATTCAACTATGACAGGAAATCCAAAATTAGGAAAACCTAATACTTTATTAAAATTAATTAAAGCTTACTTAACCCTAATTAGTCCTAGTATTATAGCCAACCACTTCTCGCAAAATGTTTTTTATGCACGATTATCTGTTTGACTTTTATTTTCTGACACATTTTGGACTCACTACATAAGGTATATTTCATTGACGATATACTTAGTAATGACACGTTTTGGTATTTGATTTTTTGAAATCTGAATTCGACTATAATTTAGTAGGTGAATTCTGAGGCAAATAAAGTTGAAAAAGATGTTTTGATAGTTTGACTTTCTGAGATAAAATTAGAAAATGTGAGACAAAATCTGATTTGTTTTTGAAAAGTCATAACACTGTAGCAAATAGAATCAAGATTCTTATTCTTCCCAAACATACCATAAGTCATTCACTTTTATGATTTCCACCTCTAAAACAATATTGTTTGACATATTAGCTAGCAATAGTTCCAAGAGGGGAGGTTAAAGGTATTCACGAGATTTCGAGATCGCAATGCAATGCCCCGTATTTGTAGCTTATTTGTTTACAATATAATGTAATTGATATAAATTGAAAGATAAGAGCAAATTATAATTGTTAATGTACTGTTAGAGGCTATAGTATTAATGATAATAGTTAGAAAATGAATGGAGAGAGAGAGAGAGAGAGAGAGAGAGAGAGAGATCCAAAGGTAAAAATAGTGGTAAGCTCAAATCATTTAAATAATTCTGTGCATATATTATGATATTATGGTAGTAATTGTAGCATCCCAAGTTAATTAACAATTAGTCTCCAAGGGGTTGCTCAATCGGCTGGGGACCACGCCTCATGAAGCGGAGGTCACTAGTTCGAATTCCCCCTCCTCCCTCTTGCGTGGACAAGTCAAAAAGAAAAGAAAAGGTTAATTAACAATTAATTAATTTGGGGGTGCCACAAAGAAAGATAATTATGAGAGAGAGAGAGAGAGAGAGAGAGAGAGAGAGAGAGAGAGAGAGAGAGAGAAGGGGGAGAGATAGAAAGAGAGAGTGAGACAGAATGGGAGGGAAAGAGGCTATCTCAAATATTTCTTGATGTCTGAGCTTGGACGTTTATGCAGAAGGGGGTTGCTCAACTACTTATCTCCCATTTTCCAAATTGGAAACAGTGAGCCCAAAGACTTCACTTGTGGCTGCATGTAGGAGCTTTTTTTTTTTTTTTTTTTTTGTAGAATGGGCTTAAATTATTTTCGGGCTCTTTTTAGTCGAGTGAATCCCAATAAATCCTAAAGAAAATTGCTTTGGGTGTTATAATATATACATACTACACCCTCAATCTACTTCATTGATGTAACAGTGCATATCAATCTTTAGATTTTATATTTTTAACAATGTCTGATAGGCTTTGTTAATTAGTGATCACTATTTACTCATCAAAACAATAAAAAATTATTAGAACATTATCTATTTTATTTATTTATTTCTCTCTCAAACATCACACACAATCTGTTTTTTTTTTTTTTTTTTTTTTTTTAAAATAATTATTTAAATTTTGTGAGGCTACTAAAAAAAGCATTAAAAAATTGTTCTTTTTAAAAACTGTACCGTTTTCTTTTGTTTGCGGTTTAAAAAAATTTCGAAATAAAACTGCGTTGCTTCGTCTTCCCTCCCATCCAACATTCTGAAATGTCTTCCTCACCATAGGACCATAGGCGCGTAACAACCCGGAAGCGAAAATGGTAGCCGAACCCCGGTGCTTTGATATGGTGGATCCGCTTATGGCCTACTCGGGTCTCACCCTTTTCCCCAGGACCTTCGGGGTCGCACCCGACCCATCGAAGCCGAACGACCCAGACGCCAGCCTCGACGCCATCCACAACCACCTCAAGTCCTTGGTACTCTCTCTCTCCTCTCTCTCTCACTTAATTTTTAGGGATTTGTTCAGTTCACAGGTTTAAACTTTAGTCATTGAATTAATATTCTCTGTTCGGTTGCTCAGAAAATTTAGGGTGAGAATATATGCTGGCAGTTTGGGATTTGGTTTTGATTTTGTTGATTTTGGTGTGACTAGTTTTATTTTGGGATTTTTTAAGTTGTATTTTGAGTTGAATAAAGGAAATGCTTCTTTGGTTGCTGAGAAAATGGAGTGGGAAAAATTAGGATATGTACTAAATTTGACACTAATGCAACTTCTTTGAATTTAGGTTTCTTCAAATTCTAAAGCATGTAAAATTTTCACAGAGCATAATTTTCGAGAAGAATGTACCAAAATGAAAGAGAGTGAGCTTGTGAGACTTTGCGTTTGTTTGTTTATTCGTTCGTTTCTTAATTATTTGCAGTCTGAGAAAGCTAGAATCTGTACTAGTCGAGTGGAGAGAGGCTAAAACAACTATTTAGCGCAGTTAAGTTGAGCTTTTTATTTATTTATTTTTCAGAAAGGGGAAGAAGTTGAATAGTTAAGACTCAACTTCCATTGTTTGAGTCCATTTCGAGCCTTAGACTATTTGCATAGTTGAGAGTGTCCTCAGCCTTATTTGTTGTGCTCTCTCTACTGTCTTACTACTACAGCAAGTTTTTGCACCAAGGGGTGCTAAATTTAAATTTTACATCTGATTCATATGCCAAGCTCGTTTCTTTTATTCTCTGTTTGGTTACTCAAGGAGAAGGAAAGATTCTAAACTATGAACATGACCACTAAAATAGGTTAGTGCTAGAATTCTTTAGTCAGGGAGAGGTGAAAATCAATTTGGGTAAGGATTTGGTGCGAGGGCCTCCATTAGCTTTCAGTCTGACTTGAAAATTGAATCTTTCTTGCCAGTCAAAGTAGTATGTTGTAGGAGCATTGCTACACCCACAAATTCAAAGCAGTTTTATTTCAGGGTAGCATGTGTTGTTTTTGAGGATGATGTGGCATACATCAGTTTAATCACGCGAAAATGGTCATATTTCATGGTTTTCCTGGACTTTCAGGCCTTACAATTTCCTAATAAATTTCTAGAGGAGGCGAAAATGGTTTTAGATGGTAGTTCAGGACTTGCAAACTATCTGGCAATTAAAGAGAAAAAAGTTGGTGCTGTAGAGGATAAGGAGAGTCTCCAAGAAAGAAGGCCAGCCTTGGGCCGTAAGCGGGCTCGGTTTTTTTTAAAGCCTAATTTAATGTAAGCTTATATTTGATGTCTTTTTTTTATTTTTTTATTAATTTTTTTTTAAAGTAAACAAGTGGTTACTTTGACTGTCGTTTATTGATTGAACTAAGTCATCTTCATTGCACAGTCAGCCTGCTGTAAGTTTGGAACCAAGTTTGGACATTGAACAACTTAAAGACCCAGAGGAATTCTTCTTGGCATATGAACGGCTTGAAAGTAAGTTACAGTTCCTTTGTCTTCTGGAATCCATGCTGCAATCATTTTGGTAAGACTTGTTTTACTGTGTGATTGGTGCTTAGATGCCAAAAGAGAATTACAGAAGCAGACTGGTGGTGTTCCAATGGATTTAAATCAGCATAATCTATCCACAACTGCACGACAACGTCGACCAGGGATTCTAGGGTATGACCTGCATTTTGTATCATCTATCCCCCATTATGATTTATTTATTTATTTATTTATTTTTATTTTATTTTTATCTTATATCATGTTTTTTGGTTATTTGGAATAACCTTATTATTTTGACCCAGGCGATCAGTTAGATACAAGCATCGCTATTCATCAGTGATTTCCGAAAATAATGAGAATATTTTATCTTCTCAAGAGACATTTGATTCAAGCATTTTCAGCCCAACTAATGGCATCTCACAACGCAAAACTGATCATGATTTAGAATCAAAGGAGAGGGATTTAGCTGGTAAGTGGAAGCTATAGAAGAATAAAGATTAATCAATCAACTCTAAAGAGATGTTAGTGTGTTTGGCAACACTCTCATCTCCCTATCTATTTTTTTCACTTCTCCCAAAATAGTCAAATCCAAAACATTTAACTTTTTTTCACTTTTTATATCACATCAATAATTTTTTATTACTATTCAAATAAAAAAACCCACTACAAAACAAAACTTTTTCACTTTTCTATAAAACAATTATAAACTTTTTTATACTTTATATCACATCAATCACTTCTTACTACTATTCAAACAAAAATTCCACAACACAACCATTTACCAAACACACCCGTTATTTCACTATCTCTCAGCTCTTTTTCACTCAATACCAGTGTCCATTTTTTTTTCCTTAATAGATATCTGATATCTTGATTGATTGCTTGCTAAATAGGTTCAATGGACAATCCAGAGAACAAGGTTAGTGAAATCTTAGATGAATTGCTATCTGGCAATTTTGAAGATTTGGAAGGGGATAGAGCAGTCAGTATTTTACAAAAGCGCTTACAGATCAAACCTATTGATTTGGAGAAGTTAAACCTTCCAGAATTGCGAGATATCCAAAAGATTGATTCAAAATCTTCAAGACGAAACATGCCAAGGCCTCGGAGGGCTTTAGCGGACATTGATAATCTGTTAAAAGGGATTAGCAGTAAATCACTTGTGAAGCTCATACCAGAGGCAGAAAGCTCTTTGCATCATATATCTTCACCCTCACCCCCAAGAAGTCCGTTTGCTTCATTATTTGTGTTACCAAGGCAAAATTTGTGGCCAAAGCCATCAAATGATCCATTTCCAATTCCTGTTCTTGGCCACTCACCAGAAAAAAATTCTTCTTTGACTGAATGCACGCTGAAAGAGTCTGACCTGGATCATACAGGAATGCAATTGAGCAATTGTGATGAGTTGAAGTCACCCTTAGTTGAGGAAGATGACATTGATAATCTGTTAAAAGGGATTAGCAGCAAAACACCTGTGAAGCTCATACAGAAGGCAAAAAGCTCTTTTCATCATATAGCTTCACCAACACCCCCAAGAAGCCCGTTTGCTCCATTATCATTGTTACAGAGGCAAAAATTGTGGTCAAAGCCATCAAATGATCCATTTTCAAGTCCTGATTTTGGCCACTTACCAGCAAAAAATTCCTCCTTGATTGAATGCATGCTGAAAGAGTCTGACCTGGATCATACAGGAATGCAATTGAGCAATTGTGATGAGTTGAAGTCACCCTTAGTTGAGGAAGATAACATTACAACTGCTAAGACAGGTTCACCAGACGTGGCTACTGGAGATGTTACTTGTACATCTGAGGCAATTGTGCATGATAATTCCAGTAAACTTTCTTTTCGTGTTGATGTTGACTCAAGTGGAACTCATGTTGAAATGGAGGACAATGTTAAAGGCAGTAATATGGATGATGAAGCTATAGATGAGCAATTAAGTAGGCATGATGCTGATATTGATGCTCAGGAAAATGGATCCAATAAATTGGAGGACAAGGTGAATCTTCCTTTTGGTTTGTTTATATCTAGTTTACTAGAGTTTTATGACTTTTGAATTTTAATGTTATGTTTGATACTGTGACACAATTCAGGTGAAAGACATGCTACAGGAACCAGTGGAGGCAGTGGCTTCTGCAGAACGTAATGTTAACATGGTGGACTCAACTGGGGAAAATTCGAACTACATTCGAGCTCCATTGGGTATGATCTTATTTGTCTACTTGTGCATCATGAGAATTACTTGCTTGATCCTGATGGCTAAATGTTGGATTTTGAGTTGATTTCGGATCTATTTATTTACCAATGGCTACATGGAGTTAATTGGTCATTTTTTTGGTTCTGTAGAAAGAGGATAAAACATTCTGTACTCTGTAGACTAGTTAGAAGCAATGCAATGAATATCTAAGCTAGATAAACTGACTCCTTATTTCTTCTTAAAGATGCAAGAGACTCTTCGCATCAACACGGAATTTATGTGAGCCCTTTTGTACTTCTATCCACCCCAACCAAGAAGTTAATCAAGCTTGTCTTGCAGTATAGTCTCAATATGGAGATCAAGTTATAGAGACATTTTGTCGAACATATGCTCAAATAATAGGGATCTCAAAAATAGATGCTTCATGCCTGTTTTTTGGACGTGCATGGACGCATTTAGGCTTATTATATTTATCATGTTGGTGAAGTATATGAAGTTTATATCTTCTAGTTAGTTTGTTCGTGTGTGAGTTTGTTTTCTTAACAACTTAGGCTTCATGGAATAGGGTGGTGTAAACAATGATTTAATGTAATAGCTTTCCATATGACCTTCCAAAACAGAAGAAAAACAACTCTACCTACTTCTCTCTCTAGGACATACCCAAAAGTGTAAAATGTAAGAGATGAAGAATTTCAATCAATTTGGAGGATATGCATTTGCAAGAGAAATACTCTGGCTTGTGTCCTTCAATGTTTTCTCTTACTTTACACTGTAAATGATGGACATCCTTGCTTGTCTTTTTTTTTTTTTTTTGGATTATGGTTGTTTTAATAGACTCCGATACCTTTGTATCACAATCTCTCTAACTTGAATTCACAATTGTCTTCTCTTTTTGTTCTTATTCTTTTCTGGTTATTTTTTACTAAATGGACTTTATAAGAAGTAGCTCTTTTTTTTTTTTTTTTTTAATCACAATTCATGTCTTACTGCTTAAATGTATGATGTGTAGATATGGCATTTTGTCATGCTACCATATAGGGAATTGGGCTATTAAGAGGGCCGACCAGCTAGCTTTTAGGTTTTCCTAGGGTGTTTCAACGACAATATGCCTACCTCTTGTAGATCGTCTAATGCCTATACTGTGCCATTTGGTAGAATGAATATATTTCCCACTTGAGAAGTGTGTACCTAGTCATGTAAAGAGACACACACACAAACATCCTTTTTAATACCCCTCCTTTCTCTTTTTGTGTCCATTCTTTGAAATCATGGTCAGAGTACTCTTATGTGCCATCTGAATGAAGTTTAGTTGCCTACAGTTCCTTATGTGTCTCAGTTCCAACATTGAATGCATAGTGGGACTTGCAATTCCATTTATTTGCCTACAGTTGCAGCCTGCTGGTTGCTAATAAGAGGTCTGCTGCCAATAGCTTGTCATGCTTGTTCAGAATAATTTACTGTGAACAAGACCGGTCACTTATTCCATGTGCCCACAAAAGGTAGTGCCTCTTTGCCATAATCCCTAGGAAGATGTTATACACCCGTAGATTATCTCACAATCAGCGCATGCTATCAGTGCATGCACCATGCTCCCTCCCATATGAAGTTTCCTTGGTTACCAATTCAAGGTTGTATTATGATCCCTACTATTTTTGAGGATCTCATGCTTGACCTCTTTAAACAATTTCATGCCAAATCCTTGCTGAATCTATGGTAAATGGGCTTTCTGTGTTTCAGGGTTTGCCTGTATGTCATCAACTTGAAGTCTAATATTTTAATTAGTGGTGACTAACTTGACTTACCTTTAGATGGTCAAAGTGGTTGTTTGTTTAATCCAAATTATGCATTACAAATTCGTGTTGGTTATATATGTACATATAATCACCCGGTTCATCCAAGTTGAGGTAAATGGAAACTGCTAATAGGTACCTAATGAATTATCATTGAACTATTTCATATCTAAAATAAGTTATTTTGTGATTATGTTCTCATACATGATGAGCTTGCATCTGAAGTTTTATAACCTCTCCACTACAATTCTTGGTTTTAACAATTGTACATTTGAGTAAAGATTATGCTTTAGATGGTTTCAACTTGGTGCATTCGGTGAATTTTCTTATTTTCTCCATCAGATCAATCAAGTCCTGCTGTGGTTGAAGACCATTCACTGCATGGACTCTCCCAAACCCCAGATAATGTCCCAGAACAGCATATAGAGGTTACTATCTTTCCCTTATTGTCCTTTTCATTCATGCTTTTGTTTTATTTGCTGCTTGTCATCAATAAGTTGTCTTTGCCATATCTGACTTGCATATGTCATCAATAAGTCCTAGCTGTCTTTTTTTTTTTTTTTTTTTTTTTTTTTTTTTTTTTAAAAAAAAAAAAAAAGAAAGAAAGATGGAATTAGAGCAATTTAGAATTTGCAACGCTGTAAGGGAAATGGCTTGCATATGGCTGAATGTGACTAAAAGACCGTATGTTGCTTATAATTTTTAATCCCTTGGTGGAAAGACTTGATAATTTTTAATCCTTGGGTCATTGGAGAAGAAGAAGAAGCAAGTCTGCTTGCTTGGTGACGACGAGTCTAGGAAGAAGAAGTTAGGGCTTTTCCGTTCGTGGAAGAAGATTCTAGAGTGTCTTCGAATTGCTTTGGAGCGCGCTTCAGATTTCGGGTTCAAGCATGTTGGACTGGGTCTGAAGCCCAATTGTGGCAGCTGGGCAAGGCCTAAGCCCACGAGGATGAGGCTGGGTCTTGGTTCTCTGAGTGTTGGACCCGGTTCGAATCCCAATTTGGATCTTGTGCAACCTGAAACGTTTTCGGGGGCTGTTTCTGGGGCGTATCTAGGTCTATCGTCTTTCGGGAGTTTTGTAGATCGGCAGCCCTTCGCAGGTGGGTGTGTTTCCGATCCAGTGGTCGATTCTCCTCCCGCTGAGTTGGCTGTGTTGGAGATCGCGGTTCAGTTTTCACGGGAGCTCGAGATTCCGGTAGTCTCACGGTTTGAGTTGTCCCCCTTGCTGACATCGGTGGTACTATCTTCAATGTCTCTGGATGCTTCTCACAAGTCTGAGGATCCTTCTCAGGCACTGGTAAGCACTGTTACTGGGTTTGGTTCTTTCGGTACCTCTCCTTATCAAAGCAGTTTCACTGTTGCTTGTTTGGCCCCTCAGCTCAGACGTGAGGGGTCTTCTAAGCCCATCTTCGCTCCTTCACAGGTTTACTTAGGGGTGGCTAAGTTGGGCGAGAGGCTCCGTTCTTCTGCTTTAGTGTTGTCGGTTTCTAAGCCTTTCTAGAAGTACTACTGGAAGGCAAGAGAAGGCTAATAAGAGCATTTGGATGAGAATTTAGTTATAGAGTCTATGATAGCAATGAGGTTGCCTGTCAGTTTTTTAGCCAAGGAAGCAGTTGCAGTTCTTCCAGTGATGGACCCTGCGGGAGTGGCAGATTTCGTGAAGGGTTTTGTTAAGCCATCTACTTCGATGAAGGGCTTCCTTCGGCAGGGGTTTCTCAACCCGAGCCCGGCTGTGAAAGCTTTAATTTCTCATACCTCACTTTTAGAGATAGTCGTGTCATCATCGACTCCGGAAGTAAAGGAAGTTGGGGTGGTAGGGATTCCCTCCCCCTTGGGTGGTTGTATCACTCTGACTTTTGGAAAATGTAATGATTCCAGGGTGAATGGTTTGTCCCAATCCCAAAAGTGGTCAGTAGGTTTTGGTCCATCTGGGGAGGTGGTTGTATGGGAGCAGGGTGATGAGATCTGGGATGGGGAGGATGGAGATTCCCCTTTCCCTTTGGGTGTTCTTCCTCCCAACTTGGCTTTGGATTGGGAGATGGATCATGTTGAGGATGAGGATCCGTCCTTGGCAATTATGGATGCCTTTGAAGAGGACTTTCTTCGGGAAGGTAAGGTTGCGCGGCCGAAGACCAAAGGCATGAGGGATATTTTGAATTTGGTAAGCTCCATTAATTATGGTGATGCAAGCGCGTCCTCTCGGCATAGGAAATGCAAGGCTCACGTGTTGTAGAAGGGTGTGCTTCTTGAGGGTTTTGGTTTGTTGGGTTTCTTTCTTTTTGTGAGCTGCTTTGGCTGCTCCTGTGTACTTAGCCTACGCTTTTATAATAAAACTTTATTACCTATCAAAAAAAGAAAGACTTGATATACTTGAATTGGGGTGATGTGTATGTGATGCTTTTGATGGCTGAAAGTATTTCGCCTACCAATATCTGCAAGGGTAAATGCGCCTAGGATGTTGATTGTTATTTATTCAGATGTTCCTGGTAATGATCGGGATTGTACAAATATGCGCATAGAAGATATTGTTAGGATGTTTGTTACCTTATGAACATTAGATCCTCTAACCTCTGTGTTTACTCTCTAAGTCCAGATAATTTCAATTAATTCATTTTATTAAATTTTATGCTTTTTATGTACCATAAAAGAGTTTGATGCTTTTTGATGCCTAAATCTAGATGTTTGTGTGTCGTGTATATTTATTTTATGAGATTTAGGCCCCGTTTGAAATCGCCTTTCCTTTCCCCTCCCCTCCCCTTTCCTTTGGAATTTTTTTTTAATGATTGAAAAATAAGATTGATGTGATATGAAGTTGAAATAATTTATATGGAAAAGTGAGAAAAATTTGTATTGTAGTGAGTTTTTTATTTAAAAAGTAACAAAAAAGTGTTGATGTGATATAAAAAGTGAAAAAAATTAAAAATGTTTTGAAATTGATGATTTTTTGGGAGAAGTGAAAAGAATGAGAGGGGAGGGGAAAGGGGATTTCAAATGGGGCCTTAGTCCCCACAGTGTCTAATCTTATTTTTCTTTTTCTTTTTCTGGGCAATATTTGTGGCCTGCATACCCCACCCCATCCTGTTCCCTTCTGGTTCAAGGCATAGGGGCTCCCTTCAGTGTTTTTCAGTTAACTGTTCTACATATCCAAAAAAACAATGATTTACTTTTTGATGGTTAGTTCTGCTTTTAGTATCTGGTTATGATTGAACTTGGTTTCTATTCTCTGGTGAAACAGAAAATCCAGGGAAGTACCGAGGTGTCATTGAACGAGCAAATCGAAGCAAAATCACGTCTGCACAGAGAGCGCAAGAGTAAAGAACGTTCTCATAGGCAAAGCCTTGCAGGTGTCCATTTGTATCAATCTCAACCATGTTAACTAAGACTTTTTTGGTTGTTTTGTTGGAATGACTGGCTGTTGTTGCCTTTCTAGGAGCTGGTTTATTGTGGAAATCTGGGGTAAGGCGAAGTACCAGGATCAGGACAAGACCTTTGGAGTATTGGAAAGGTGAAAGGTTACTATATGGTCGCATCCACCAGAGTGAGGATTCTCTTTTGTGGACATTTTTAGATAAGGGATTTGCTGTGTCATGACACTTTGTCATATTGATCCTTGAACTTAAAAAGTGATAAGTAGTCAGACTGCTTTCTGGTTCCATTTCTATATGAATTATTCTTAAGAGATACGCGTTAAATTTTTGTGATAGCATAAGTTTGTCTAACACTAAACTAGGTTTTATTAGAATAAAATTGCGGCATTAGCAACCATAAATCTTTGCCAAGTTATGAGTTGGGGGTACAAAATAGAAGATTGTTGCAGCTAAGCTTTTGTTTTGTTATCATTGATCTAGTTCTATACACTAATTGCGAGGAGGTATAGTGTTCTATTAATCTTTGGAGACATGTATCCTTAATATTTAGAGTAATTCTAAGTGTCACTCCTATGTCCCTCAAAAATTGATGTAGCTTTTAAAATCACCATTGGATCTAAACCCAGTGATCTATCACAAATTCAATGGTGATTTTAAAAATCATATCAGTTTTGGGGGGACACAAGAGGGATATGGGGGTGCCATGTAGCATCACTCGAATATTGAAGTAAAATTTAGAATGAATCTTTTGCTTACTGATATGAATAATGCTTGTAGTTACTGTTTTCAATTTTACATAGAATCAAGTGTTTAAGAAGGTTAGAATGAAAATTTTATGTGATGATTGTTTTTCCTTATTAAGTATGTGTTTGATAAATATATGTATGGTAAATGTATGTTTGTGTGATCATTAGGAATTTTTATACATAATCACCACCTGTGTTTGATAAGTTATTTGTACACTGCACCAGTCACCAACTCGTCCATATTAAGTATGTTTGGTGACCTACGAAATTGTTGACTGACGTTCTTAAATTGTGTTTGAGCCATTGAATTCTTAATGGCATCTCACAATGTAAGAATGGTTGGAGGTACAGTAATGGGTTTAAACAATTTGTTGGAGCAGCTAAATGTAAGGCAACAAAATTTATTTTACTAATTTTTTTTTTTTTAACATCCCTTTCCATTGATATTTAATTGTTATGACTTGGTTCACTAATTTAAGAATATGTATTGATGTAATCCCATTTTCCCATATAGATAATATAGTTTTGTTGTATTATACTTTTTGCAGGTTTGACAACAGTTATTGGGTTGAAGTATGTTTCTCCAACAAAGGGTGATGATGGAAACCCTGCTCTCAGGGTGAAATCTTATGTCGCGGATGAATACAAAGAGCTTGTCGAGCTTGCAGCTCTACATTGAGATGTCTGAAATGTTAAGAAATATTAGGTACTCCCAACATGTTTTCTTTTCTTATATATTATGTCTCCTGATACCCTTTTTACCTACTTGTCATTGATTTGTGGAAAGAAGGCTTGTCTGTTACTAGTTACAGTTCTAAAGGTGGTAAATAATCATATACTTGTCGTGGACAATTAGCTTCTATGCCAAAAATTTCATTGGTATATGGAAAGGTGATTTGAGTTATTGCATATGTTCATGGAAAGCTTTATTATTCTTTATTTTCCCCCTTACCCCCCCCACCCAAGAAAATGTCATAGGATTGCACTTATTTTCAGCAAATAGAAGATGTGGGTCATTTGAATCATGAAAAAGAAGAGTTGAAATTTTTAAGGGAAAGGATGAATGATTTATGCTTCTTCTATTCGGTTAGGACATGATCGCGTTTATTATCAGTGAATTGAAGAAGTCATTTGAATCATGAAAAAAGAAGGTGTAATTTTCAAAGCCTGCATAACTTATTTCATGTTAACTATTAGTTAGGGTTTGAATTGATTGGCGGTTGCTTTTACATGTATTAAAAAATAGCAAATGTTAAGGAAGAGAATCCGTGTGTTGCCAATTTTTGTTGGACAAAGATTTCTTCCAAACTGAGTTGGAAGAAATTCTTTCAACTCAATCCATTAAAATGCTATATATCTTTTTGCATGTGAGAAGCACATTTTTTTTTTTTTTTTAGGAATTTCAAGGGCGGTTGGAAGAGCACATGCATAGAAAATCTCATCCGACTCCGAGTGCCAACAATCAAACCACATGTGAATATTTTCACTAGTTCCTATTCTGAATTTGATGGGGTTCCTTTCAAGTTCAAAACCTCCTTTTTCTGGAACACACGACACTTTCATGCCACTTTAGCTCTAGCAGTAGATACCTCAATTCAATACCTCAAGAAACTATTGAACTTTTACTCTATTGATCGAATGATTTTTTTAGGAAGAATTAAAATGCTCGACCAATAAATCTGAATGCCATATAAAACATAATTCAATAATTGGAATTTCTCACTAATTGGAGCCGTTTAAAAAAATAAAAACAACTCTATTTATAATAACTCTAACTCTATATACTATAAATATATAAGATTCGAGTTTATTTTGAGTGTCTATTTAAAAGATCTTTGTATTCCTATGATAATCAAATCATCTCCAAGCCAGTCAAATTAAGATTAGAATTTATTTTCGGTGTCTATTTAAATGATTTTTATACTCCTATGAAGACAAATTATAATGAATGAAAAATAAATATTTTGTTTAAGATGCGATTTTTCTCTTCTTTTAATGGCAAGACTTTGTTATTTTGTTAAGATTCTGAAATAACGTAATCTTTTATGTTGTTTTTGATTTATTTTGTGAAAATTTCGTCAAATCCCCTCTTGCCTTCAAAGTACTCTAACAAGAGTTCAATTAACCACTACAGAAAACCTTGCATTATAATAAAATGAGTTTTCCCTCCAACACGTTTCAGCCTCTCTCTCTCTCTCTCTCTCCAACCCTCTACTCATCTTTCGTCAATGGGACACCACATCTAATGTAATTAATGTTTCCGCCCAACTCGACCGACTTTGGGAATTCCCTCTATATATATATATATATATATATGGAATGTTTTACATGAAATGATGATGGTAGCAAATGTTTATAAATGTGCTAATAGATCAGATCATCAGGTAACAAGTAGTTTAATAACAGAATTTACAGGTCAATTAAAAGGATCGTGGGATAATACATTAACAGAAGAACAAAGACCATATTTAAAAACAACTTATAAAACTGATGTTGCTGGGAATTTTATAACAAATGAGCATAATCAACCTATAGAAGATGCTGTGCGACCTACTTTCACTGATCATGATTATGATTTATATGATGATTATTATAGTGATGATTAACAAAAAGAATTGTATTAAGGGGTATTATATGAAGAAGCATTATGACATGAAGACTTTGAAAAGATGCATTATGACAGACTTAATGATGACATGAAGACTTTTGAAGAAGCATTTATGAAGACTTTATGAATCATTATCAACTTTATTGTATCAGATGACGCAAAAGACAAAATGAAGACTTTATGATATAAAGACTTTATGAATCATTATCAGCTTTACTGTATCCGCCGACGCAAAAGACAAATAATCAATGCTGCTTAGAAGACAAAATAATTAATGCTACTCAGAAGACCCAAGAATTATTGCTGCCTTTACTGTTCAGAAGACATGCGTCATATTGAATTATTGATACTTTTACTGTTTAAAAAGATATGCGAAATATTTACTACTATTCATATTTGTAGTTTTCTTTTTCTTTTAGCCTATAAAAAGCCTGTATGATATGTTAGAAGACAGAGGCCATTTGAAAGGTATTCTGAGAACCTGAGTGCCTATTGTCCTTAGCCTTTCTATCTTGTATCTAGTTTTTCCTTTTCTTTCCTTTCCTTTCTTTTTATCCTTCATCCCCTGTATCAAGGCTTTGAAGCTTGTATCTATTTCCTCTTTGAATCAATATATCAAGTAAGAATGTTTATTACTTCGTCTTTATCTTCATAAAATGATTCTCCTTTATATTATATTTTTAAATTATTTTGCTAAATCATTATCGTAAATCATTTTTCATTATTTTCATTATTTCTATGCATACTCATTACTATCACATGGACATATATATAATATTTATTCTCTGCGCTCCATGCACGCTGAAGAAGAAACCCTAAAATCCCAGATCTCCATAAAAACTGTAACCCGCCGCTCCTCCCTGCCATCCGCCATCTCGTTGTTCAACCAACTGCTGTTTCATCACGCCCCCCCCCCCCCCTCCCCCCAAAAAAAAAGCTGGTTCAGCACCATCTTGTCGTTCTGCTTCTTACGGCGTCCTCATCTGTATGCCTATCCCAAGCCTGGGAACGGGGGAGTTTCTTGACAGATGGTATTCCCTGAAGATTTATCCGGACGCGGTCGATGGTGGGGAAGGGTCGATTTGGACAGGAACTCGTCTGCAGCAGTGCTCTAGCTCTAGCTCTGCAGTGCTGGCAGCGATCTCTACTGAATTGGTGGCACACGCGTCTGGGAGCATTTTTATATTCCGTCGTTAATTCCCGATGTCTGCAAATTAGTCATTAAGAGGGGAGAAAATTGGATCCGGGCCTATTCAATCCATGATTTGCCTAAGAAAGGACAGTCACAACTTAGTATTAGGTGGCAAATTATATGTCTTATCTGGATATCCTCCTTCAGCCCCTGATTCTCCTCCTCCTCCTCCCGAGTCTTGGTACCCCATGACTTTAAAATATGTATTACATCGGTATTCTCCTACCGCCCATGGTGGTGAGGTTTTTGACCCCATGGCTGGATCATGGGAATTGTCTCATTTTTTCTGCAGCTCCTGAGAATCCAAACAGGATTGTCGTTGGTTCACTTAAAGAACCCCATCACTGGATCATGGGAATTGTCTCATTTTTTCTGCAGCTCTTGAAAATTCAAACAGGATTGTCGTTGGTTCACTTAAAGAACCCCATGACCGGATCATGGGAATTGTCTCATTTTTTCTGCAGCTCTTGAGAATCCAAACAGGATTGTCGTTGGTTCACTTAGAGAATGGGGTGGGCGTGATTTCACTACTTTTGCAACGTTGTTTATATACGACCTGCAGAATCGTGCTTGGCAATTGCTTGACCCTCCTCTTCGAAAGATATATATATATATATATCGAGAAAACAATATTCAAATACGTGTCAATTTTAACATGGTATAAGAGCCAAAGGTCTTGAGTTCACTCTGTTATTTACCTCATATTTTAATTAAATATTCTACGTGTTGGGCCTCACCTATTAAAAAGAGAGTTTGAGCCCACAAGTGAGGGAAGTGTTAAAATATAGATTAAATGATTAGATTTACCTCTTTCTATCAACTTAACATTTTAGGACAAATGCTAGTTTAATATAGTATCAAAGCCTTTTTTTTTAAACACGATTTTTACTCAACCATTCTTATTCATTTGCTCATTATTCAATGGCTAAAACATCACCCCAAATAGATTTCTTTACCTGAGAGCAATGATTCACTGGGATCAATCAATGATCCTCATTATGTTCATCACTCGGATAGTCAAACCATGGTGCTTGTTGCACCTCTTCTGTCTGAAGATAATTACGGCACTTGGATTTGTGTTATCACTATGGCTTTACGTGCCAAAAACAAATTGGGTTTTGTGGATGGCATCTTGATGCAGCCAACTTCACCTAATGATCTCCCTCAATGAGAGAGCTGCAATGATCTTGTTTGTTCATAGATTCTCAATTTTGTTACAGGTTAGATTTGTAGCAGTATTTTATGTGCCGACACTACCAGAGTGATTTGGTTGGATCTTTCGGAGTGATTCTCCCAATCCAACACTCCACAATTTTTTCAGTTGAATCAGTCAATTTCTTCTCTCAAACAAGAGAATATGTTTGTTTCTGCATATTTTACAAAAGCTCAAGTCACTATGGAACGAGCTTAATTCTCTTGTAGTTAACCAACCATGCACCCGTGGACATGGGAAAACTATTGCGGAACAATTCCAACGAGATAGGGTGATGGAATTTCTACAAGGTCTTCATGAACAGTATGTTGCACTTCTTAGCCAAATACTTCTCATGAAGCCTTTTCCCAGCACAACCAGAATTTATTCACTTGTTCATTAAGAAGAAAAACAACAAGAGATACATTATTCCTTATCCCCAACTGTGACGACCCATTTTTATTATTATTTATTTTTATATACAAAACAGAATCATCACAGTGGTATGACGATTAGTCATAAGCCAACATCAACCTAATGCATCTCATAACATGTACATATGCATAACATATAAGAGATAATTACAATACAATGGAAACTTAACTTCATTAACTAAAGAGTAATTACATCAAAGCCATTTGACTATCTATGTAATTAGAGCTTAACAATGTATTAATTACATAACCAAAAGAATGGCTGTACAAAAAAGGTGTCACATACAACACAAGCCGTATATCAAATGTCTATACAAAAGATGGACTATCCATAGTCTGACAAAGATAACCGTCGTAAAATGCTTCAGTCGTAATACCCCAAATATAGAGCCACTAGGTTCTTATCGACGTCAGTGGTACCTGCAACCAAAGCATCAAATCTACACAGTCGTGGTGATAGCCACGTTCGCATAGGTGGAAATATGAGTCCACAAACTCAGTAATATAAATTTGTGGGTTTTTCATGGGTTGTTGGCTCTTGAGAAAAATTAAGAACCTAAGGGGGGTGATGAGTGCCAAATATTGTATATTTGGACCCATTAATTTGCATTTGCCAAACTTTTAGCTTTGTTATTTTCTAATGTTTTCGGTTCGTTTTGGTATTTTAGTATGTTGTAGGTCATTGAGAGAAAATGACGAGTTTTAAGTGAAATTGCATAGAAGTGGAAGGTCTGAAGAAATCTCGAGTACAATTGAGCGCACCTAGTGTGCGATCGAGCATAGTTGGGATCGAGCACAACTTATAGTGCGATCGAGCGCAGGCGCACAGACGTGGCAGACACTAGTTTCTTTCCAAAAATGGCAGATTTAAAGTGGGAACGAAAAAAGACGCCATTTCCTTGCACCTGGCGGCTGCAAACACTTCAAACCTTAGCATTTTTTTTTATTAGGGTTTTGAGGGGTAGATGTGCCATTTTGAAACGGGGTTTAACATAATATTTTGCTATAAAAGCCCCATGATAGGCACCATTTAAGGGATTCACATTTTTTTTTTTTTCAGAGCATGTTTTTAGCTATTTTCTTTCTTTTGTAATTTAGATTAATTCTTTATTTCTATCTTCTCTATTCTACTTTAGTTTCTTTTATTTTTATGTTTTCATTACAAGTGTATTTGGTGTTTTTAGTCATGAGAGGCTAATATCCTCAATTAAGGTTGATGATGAAACCTCATCATTGATAACACTAACATTCTTGTCATGATATTTGTAAATTCGATATTTATAAGATTATATTCAAGTTCTATTTCAACTTATTGATTCATGTCTTTAGATTGAAAATTTTATTATCGTTCAGTAGATATTTGATGTGTTTCAACCGATGGATACATTGATTGATTTATTTGAGAATTGATATCCATTATGATTTGTTTGACAAACTGATACAATGGATGATTTGATCTCAAATGGGTAATCGTTGTAATTTATCTTTGAGTTGAATTCATCGAATGATTTCACGATTTATTGTTAAAGAACTTGAATAACAAACACATTTGAATCGGATTTATGAATAGAGTGCAGGAATGTAGTGTTTGATTTGGTTTAGTAGATTCCAAAACCTTAGTACTTTTCTCTTTGTTTATTTACTCATCTTTACCATTTTTTTTTTTTAAGTGGAATGGAAATGAGTCATTTTATAGCTAGTCAAGATTGTATTTTTCATATTTAATAGTGTACATGCATGATGCCATATGTGAATATGTTGTCACGTCGTTTAATTCTTTTTGTATTTTTAAATAAAGTGGTATCATATACGCTATTAAATACAAAAAAAACATAAAATCTATAAAATGAAGAAAATCCTTGTCCCGTATATCTTGCATGACTAATTGGTAGCTTCATTAAAAGGATAAATCAGCTAACTTGAAGTGTTTGATTTGGTTTGGTAGATTCCAAAACCTTAGTACTTTTCTCTTTGTTTATTTACTCATCTTTACTTTCATTTATTTATTTATTTTTTAAAAAAAGAAATCCAAAACGCTGAACTAGGTTAAAATAAGGTTCATTTAAACAGGAATTGATTTTTGTTTGCACACACTTCCGTGTGGATACTATCTCGCACTTGCATACACTTTGCTATATATGATTTTTGCGCTTGCGAGTAATAAAATTTGCACATCAAGTTTATGGCGCCGTTGCCGGGGAAGTGTTGATTTGTGAAAAAAAAAAAATCAAGTTTTGTTTAAATTAATTTCATTTTTCTACTAGATTTTTGTTTCTGTCTAATTCCTACTGTTTAGGTTTGTTTCTGTTCTTAAAAAATAAAATAAAATAAAATAAAAATAAAAATTCAATTCTGATTCGATATCAGCAAGCAGCCATTAGAGAATAATGAGATTGGAAGGGTATGCTTAATTGAGGAGATAATGAAGGAGACTGTTGAAGAATCAAGCATTGAGGACCCCTTGAAAGCATGCTTTGCTCAATTCGGAGAAGATCTAGACTTGGACAAATTACTTGAGCAAGCAGATGCCATGTTAGAATTTGCTCCTTTGGGGAGTAGTGAGGAAGAAGAGGTAGTAGTTCCCGAGCCTCCCAAGAATTAAGGAACTTAAACCCCTACCTGACAATCTTGAGTATAAGTTCTTAGGTCCAGCAGAATCTTTGCCAATGATTATAGCTTCAGATCTAGCTGATGTTCAAGAGAAATAGTTATTGGACGTCTTAAGCGAGCACAAGGAAGCAATTGGCTGGACCATTGAAGATAACAGAAGAATCAGCCCTTCGGTGGTCATGCACAAGATACATCTGGAGGAGGATGCTAAACCATCGAGGGAGCCACAGAGAAGGCTCAACCCAGCTATGCAGGAAGTTGTAAGAGCTGAAGTGATCAAGTTATTGAATGCAGGCATTATATATCAAATTTCTAATAGCAAGTGGGTAAGCCCGATTCATGTTGTGCCTAAGCGGGCTAGATTGACGGTAGTAGAGAATAAGGAAGGGGAGTTAGTGCCAACTTGTATTCAATATGGATGGAGAGTATGGATAGACTACTGTAAGTTGAATGCCACTAGGAAGGATCATTTCCCACTTCCATTCATTGATAAGATGGTGAAGCGCTTGGCAGGGCATGACTACTATTGTCTGTGGACCCCGAAGATCAGGAGAAGACGACGTTCGACATTGTACAAGGCACAGATGAAGAAGGCTCATGACCAGAGCATTTTGAGACTCTTTTTTGAACAAGGTCAAAAATTCCTTCTGTACAATTCACATCTGCATCTTTTTCCAGGGAAGCTCAGATCTCGATGGACAGACCCATTTACTATTCGCTCTGTTTTTCCTTATGGGGCCATTGAGATTGAAGATTCAAAGAATAGTACCACTTTTAAGGTTAATGGACAAAGACTGAAACCATTCTGGAGTTGCAGAGTTTGGAGGTTAAGACGACCCTATTGGAGTCCGAGTTACTCGAAAGGATTGTCGTCAATTTTTGGAGAGTCTGGCTGAAGACTGAAAACTTAGCGCTTGTGGGAGGCAACCCTCATTATCTTCCTTATCATTTGATTTTATTTGTTTTTGTTGTGTTTATCAGGATAAGTGTCTGCCATTCAAGTTTAGGGGAGCATTCTCCTACGGTACACTCGACTTGCATCGCCCCTTCGGTATTGTATTTCTGGTCACATTGGGGACAATGTGTTATTTTAGTTTGGGGGTGGAGTAGACAGTTCTGTCCATTATTTTGCTTGCTTTTGCGTTGCTTTTGTGATAACAAATAAATAATATATATATATATATATATATATATATATATATATATATATATATATATTGTTGTTGATTGAGCTTGATTACCTCGCTACTGTGATTTGTGTGTCATTGGTGTGTTTAACATTTTGAACACAGTATGTTATTGGAAATCTGAATTTTTTGACTCATTTGTTGGATTAGAGAGACTTTATTTGTTTGAGTTGTTTATTACAAGCACATTAGCTTATAGGGTCTATGAGGTCTGAGATTTGAATTGAGGAATGTGTATCTTGAGATTTATAGGATGATTTGCTGATGAAACCTTGGCTTAAATTCAAAAAATATAATATTAATAATAATAATGATAATAATAATAATATCATCGGTTTGAGTTCTCATTGAATAACCGGACCTCTTGTCTCACTAAGCGTTGTGATGTGAATTTTAATTGTACTCGCAAGTGCACAAATCATTTGCAGTAAATGGATTGCAAGTGCGAGGTCGATCCCACAAGAAATTGTGTTTTTGAAAACAAATTTATGACTAAATTAATCAAATCCTAACCTAGATCCAAAAATTAAGAGA
This sequence comes from Alnus glutinosa, assembly GCF_958979055.1. Classification (NCBI taxonomy): domain Eukaryota; kingdom Viridiplantae; phylum Streptophyta; class Magnoliopsida; order Fagales; family Betulaceae; genus Alnus; species Alnus glutinosa. The sequence continues at coordinate 11,908,037 of NC_084893.1, forward strand.
CTGTTTTTGTGAATAGAAAAATCAAAAGTATAAACAAATTTAAAGTGAATTTAAATAAGTAAAAGAAAGCCACCAAGGTATCGGAATTCGCACTCACAAATTCATAGCAACATATTCCCATGCTCAATAATATTTTTCAAAGTTCTCACAATAAAATCTTAAGTATGTCTTACATTTGCTTTAAATAATTAATCAAAACTATCCCATTTATCAATTCTTTACACAAATCACAAAAGAAATCCAATTTAAATCAAATCATCAAGTGTATTCGTAAATCACAACAAGATATCCAATTTAAACCAAAACATCAATTGTATCCGTAGAATAAATCACAAGAGATATCCAATTTTTTTAAACAAAGAAAACCAAGCACAAATAATTTTATGAAACTATCTCAAATTATCAATTGTATCCTTGAATCACAAAAGATATTCAAGAATCATTCCACAAAATTGAGTTGAAGTAAAACAATTAGAAAATCAAACTCATTAAAATTGGAAAATATTACATCAAATGAGAATATCGTTGCTAATCATAAGTAAGGCTTTATCCTCAACCTTAGTTGAGTGTTTAGCCTCTCATGGCTAAAAATAACATTCTAACTTTTATTAGAAACATCAAAATAAAAACTTACGAAAAAAAAAACGTTGCAAGAAGAACGGAGATGCACGAACTAAACTAAAATTTGCTCTCTTGCTTCACTTAAGTCCCTTGCGCCTCCACGTACGTCTCAAGCAAAGCTACAAGTCGGTTCTGTCAGGTATGGAAAGAACATGGGGCCTGATTCTCTACTGCTCGGTGCTTGAAGACAAGCTGGAACTTCCCTTGTTCGGTGCTGCACAGGTCTTCAAGCAGAAAAACATGCGTGGTTCTTTGGTGAAGTCCCTTGGGAGACTTACCACATGCACTTCCACATTTAGTTTGGTCCTGCGGTCTTGGAGATGTTTGAGTCTTGGAAAGACCCGTGTCTTTTGGTGCTGAATTCTCTTTTGGAAAGAAATCCATCTTCTATTCAGTCCTCCAGGTATGGAAAGAAAATAAAAACAGGTGCTCCAGCTGCTGTTCTCTTGCGCCTCCTCATGCATGTACACGTACAGCCCAGCTTAGGAAAGTATTGAGTGTCGTTTCTTTGGTTCTCACGCATGATTCGGTGCTGCTCCCATTGTGCATGGAAAAAGTCGTGTCTCTTGGTCCCTTCACGTTCAGACTTCTCTTCCGTTCCTGGCAGTGACCAATATGGCAAGAAACGTGCATGGCTTGTTATGGAAAGAAATACTTGTGTCTCCTTTTGCTGTCCAGCTCACGTGTATGTTCGGTTGCTTGCACTGCCAGGTTTGCATGAATGAAGTCGTATGCTACTCCTGTTCCGTGCCTTCCAACCTTGAAGTGTACAGCTCTAAGTCTAGAACTAAAATTTTCTCCCTTTGCGCTGCACGAACACTAAGGAAGAAATGTCGTGGCCTATTCTAAAATAATGCACACAGGCCTCCCATTTATTTTGCTTTGCCAAGTAGCATTGCCTTATTAGGAAATCCACTTGCCAAATTCTACATTTTCAATATATTTCAGTTTCTCCCCTTCTTTGCAGTTTTACATAAAAATCGTCATTTTCTTCAATAACCTGCAAAACACTTAGAATACCAAAACTAACAAAAAACATAAAAAAATAACAATGCTAAAGGTTTAACAAATGCACATTAAGGGGTTCAAATATACAATATTCGGCACTCATCACATTGAGCGTTTGCGTAAAAAGATGAGAAATTCAATTTGGTTGATTGTATGGTTAGTTTGGCTTCGTAGCCTTATTGACTTGAGTAATTAAGCCCTTAGGGATATTTCTACATCTATTGCCCTAAAACTATCTGGTTTGGGAGTCACTAGCCCAACACTCGTTACATAGGCAATTAAAAGCTTATGAGAGTCAAGCATTGCACAACCTACTTAAAAATAATAATAATAATAACAATAATAATAATAATAACAATAATAATAATAATAATGCACATTTTGATTTAAACCTTGGTTGTTTTCATCTAATAAAATTCCTGTACATTTTGGGTATACAAGCTTTGAGAAAAATTGAAACCTTATGAGTCTGCACTTATTGAAGCATTTGTTGTCTCAATTTTTCAGCTATGAGTTGAATGATTCTTGATGTCCTGATGATGTGATTGTGATGTTCACCTTGTTAAACTTGCTCATGATGTATGAACCATATGTTTATGTGGAAATACTTGTTTGTCAATAATATAGTGCTTTAAAGTGTTTGTGGGTATCATTGCTGTTAAACCCTTACGAGACTTCACTCATCTTCTAGGGATGCCTAGGGATTTAAAATGCTTCTTGCATACGCTAAATGCAATCGTTTCTCCACAACACCGGACTTATGTTTCATGCTTTGAATTTGTTTTTCATTTTATTTGGTAAGAGATTAGCAAAATGTAAGTTTGAGGATATTTGATGAGTGCCAAATATTATGAATTTGGACCCCCTTAATTTGCATTTACCAAACCTTTAGCTTTGTTATTTTATGATGTTTTCGGTTAGTTTTGGTATTTTAGTGTGTTGCAAGTCATTGAGAGAAAATGTCAGGTTTTAAGTGAAGTTGCATAGAAGTGGAAGGTCTGAAGAAATGTCGAGTATGATCGAGCTCACCTAGTGTGCGATGAACACAGCTGGGTTCGAGTGCAACTTACAGTGCGATCGAGCTCAGGCTCACAGACGTGGCAGACACGAGTTTCTTTCCAAAAATGGCAGATTTAATGTGGGAATGAAAAAAAGGCGCTATTTCCTTGCTCCTGGGGGCTGCAGACACTCCAAACCCTAGCATTCTTTTCTTTTATTATAGTTTTGAGGGGTAGAAGTGCCATTTTGAAAATATTGGGTTTAACCTAATGTTTTGTTATAAAAACCCCATGATAGGAACCACTTAGGGGATTCACATTTTTTTTTTTTCAGAGCATGTTTTTAGCTCTTTTCTTTCTTTTGTAATTTAGATTAATTCTTTCTTTCTATCTTCTCTATTCTACTTTAGTTTCTTTTATTTTTATGTTTTTATTACAAGTGTGTTTGGTGTTTTTAGTCATGAGAGGCTAAAATCCTCAACTAAGGTTGAGGATGAAACCTCATCATTGATAACACCAACATTCTTGTCATGATATTTGTAAATTCGATATTTATAAGATTATATTCCAGTTCTATTTCAGCTTATTGGTTCATGTCTTTAGATTGAAAATTTTATTATTGTTTAGTGGATATTTGATGTGTTTCAACCGATGGATACATCGATTAATTTCTTTGAGAATGGATATCCATTGTGATTTGTTTGACAAACAGATACAATGGATGATTTGATCTCAAAGGGTGTAATTGTTGTGATTTATCTTTGAGTTGAATTCATCGAATGATTTCACGATTTATTGTTAAAGAACTTGAATAACAAACACATTTGAATCGGATTTATGAATAGAGTGCAGGAATGTAGTGTTTGATTTGGTTTGGTGGATTCCAAAACCTTAGTACTTTTATCTTTGTTTATTTACTCATCTTTACTTGTTTTTTTTTTTTTAAAAAAAATCCGGAACACGGAACTAGGTTAAAATAAGGTTCATTTAAATATGAATTGATTTTTGTTGCACACACTTCCCTGTGGAAACGATCTCGCACTTGCATACACTTTGCTACATACGATTAGTGCGCTTGCGAGTAATAAAATTTGCACATCAAGTGGCCAAGTATATGTTCTATTCTAAGGGTTCAGTGCTCGTCATGCACAGTTACAGAAATGCAGATGAGTCAAAAGAATGGGTAGCACCCGAACAAACAAGTTACGTGCAATGCTACGAAATAAGGGTATAGTACTTGTGACGACATTGGTAGCATTCACATCAGATTCAACGTTTCCCGGTGTGAGTGGGTACACCCTTGCTTGAGCAGGTTGTCTCGGTTGATAGTTGCTCACTTGAGACTCTTGACTTCTAGAAGTGACTCGGTGGCAATCCTTGGCATAATGGCCCACTTGGCCACACTGGAAGCATGCTCTAGTCGTTCCCCAATGACACTCACCAGGGTGTGGCTTCCCACACCTGCTACACTGTGAGACGCTGGAGCTGCTCTGACTCACAGCGACTGTCATGGGGCATCGCCTTGCGAAGTGGCCAAGTTTGCCACATCGAAAGCATACCCCAGATCCGGTCAAGCACTCCCTAGGGTGTGATATTCCACACTCATTGCACTATGAAACAGTGACATTGACCCGGCTCGCAGAGGCATTCCTCCTTCTGAAGGGTCCGAAACCACTACCAGAGGATTGTCTCTTCGACGAAGAGGGAGGTGGGGCTCTCAATGACAGTGACTGCTTCCTACTCATGTAGTCCACTACTAAGGGCCTAACACTTCTATCAAACACTAGTAAATTATGTCTGAAGAAGTTGGCCAATGAACAACTGACTGTTTCATGGCGTTCTCCCTGTCTAGGCATGGCAGCCACCATGGTCGTTATGAATTGCACAACATTAGCCCAAAACTGAGCCATGTCAGGTACTTGAGGAGAAGGAGGTGGTAAAGGAGAAGGAGGTGGCGTAACACTAACCCCATCATTCACTGATTCCTCATCCTCATGTCGTAGAAGAGATCTTTGTCTAGGCGGCATAGCTTTGCGCAATCACATTGAAGTTAGCCTACAATATGAGAGTGGAAGAGTTGCCACATAAACGAACACAAGTCATGATAGATGCATTACAATAATCATACAATGCACGCAAGGAATTCTTATTTAAGTTTTTATATCTTTGTTTTAAGCTTTTAGAATCCTAAGGCTCTGATGTTATCCTTAGACTCTAACTCAACAATAAACTTCTGCTTTTCCTAACAATCCTTAGAGCTAATTGCTTTGATACCATAAGCTGTGACGACCCTTTTTTTTATTTTTTATAACATACAAAATGGATCATCATAGTGGCATGACGATTAGTCACATAGCCAACTCATACTATACATCCCATAATATGTACCTGGTATATTATAGTATAACATTTATGCAGCGAAAAAATTGTGCAGCCGAATTTAAATCTTATAAAACTATCAAACGTTATTTAAAACAAAAGAGCCATTATGTCATCTATATGTTTAAGGCTTAAACATAATGTTAATTACACAACAAAAGAATGGCTAATCAAATACACGTGTCACAAGCGATACAAGCCATGTACAAAAGTCTACAAAATATGGACTACCTTCGAGTTCATGACATATTACCATCATGATGTGCTTCAATCATAGTATCCCAAATACCTAGCTACTGGGTCATCATGGACATCAACGGCACCTATAGCCGCATCTACACGTCTACACAGTCGTGGTGTTAGCCATGTCTGCATAGATGAAAGTATGAGTTCACCAACTCATGAGTAAATTACACACCGGTTTTCACAATGAGCCAACCCTTTTTATTTCTACCGTATAACAGATACTATCAACATGATGCATTTATTTTAAAACATTTTGTAGCTGATAAGAGTAAAAACGAGTATACATAAACTGGAAGGTCATACTACATAATACATACATGCATATATATATATATATATATATATATATCAATATATATATATATATATATATATATATATATATATATATATATATCAAGTGTCTTAGCTATTCTCGTATACAAGCATTTCGAAACTTCAAGGAACTCAAGCATATGGGCATTTCTAAGTATAAAATCAGTGACCTCATAGCCTAGTTATGCAAGCATACAGATATTCCACAACTTCAGAGAATATAATTATACAGGCACATCCAAACATGAAAATCAACGACATCATATCCCGATCTTACAAGCATACAGATATTCCACAACTTCAGAGAATATAAGTATATAAACACATCAAAACATGAGATCAATTTATCATGAAAATCGTGGACATCCAAAACATGGTCATACAAGCATACAAATATTCCACAACTTCGGAGAATATAGGTATACAGGCACATCCAAATTTGACGTTGCTTAATCAAATACAAGAACCATTGACATCATAATCTTGTCATACAAGCATACATATATTCCACAACTTCGGAGAATATACGTATACAGGCAAATCCAAACTATACATCACTTAAATCATATGCAAACTAGTCAAATAGAAATATACATATGCTTTTCCCATTAAGACACATAGGCATCTTAATATGTCTAGCACAATCTCGTAATCATCTTTAAAACTCATGTCATGCATGTTGTCATAATAGGAGACAACTTAAGCTCATATTAGAATCGTAATAGGGGACAACTTCGGCCCATACTATTCATTATGGAGACAACTTCGGCTCCCATTTCTTTTACTTTTATATGGAGACAACTTTGGCTCCACAATCATTACATATATACATACATGCTCATGCTTCATGCTTTCATACTTTCATGTTCAAATAGTATCATGTTATTTCCACATACTTTTCCAACACATTATGGAATCTTAACTTCTCATAAAACTCATAAAAACATATATGAAAACATTGCTTCATAAACATATCATCAAAACTCATAAAATTATTCTCATTATACTCTAAACTCATCAAAACATACTTCAATCCATACTTTCAAACTCATCTTAAAAAACATCAAACATCATCATCATATCTCAACATATTTGAAAGTATTAAAAACATTCAAACACATATTATCAAAATATTGTCAGCTCAAATTAAAACAACATATCAATTAGAATTACTACAAAATACACAAAACGTAGTAACTTTTCTCAGTGAGTAGAATACTCACTTTAACTGCTCGGTTTATGGCTTTTAGATGAATCCTCAACCAAAGCCTTGCTACGTATTTCTGCATAAACACATAGCATGACACATAAACATTTTTCTAACTCTAAACTCTTAACTAGCTCTTGAATTGCTCAAGGGCTATACCCATGGAAAACCCATAGAATTTCTAGGGTTCCATTAACAAACCCAATAACAAACAGTACTAACCTATAAAATAATCTTAGGGTTAGGTACTTAAAACTACAACTTGAACAATTAAACTAAAAGTTAGGGTTTTGGAGATTTACCTTGATTTCTCACCAAAGTAAAACCTGATGCTTGGAAATGGTTGGATGCCTCAAGAACACCAAATACCTAAAGAACATTGAGATATTAAGCTCAATCCTTCAAATATCTACACAAAATCTAAGGTAACTAGAGTTTTCAGATTTACCTTAAATCAAACGGTGAAAACGTAGATCCTACTTTGTAAATCACGTTTTTAGAGTCGGATTTGAGTTTAGAGGCTTAGATCTTTAAGAAATAAGGGTTGTAGATGAAATTCCTAAGTTGGGAGGAGAGAAAAATCGTGTGGGAGAGGGAGAGGGTTTCGAAAATGAGCCAAAATGAGCTCATTTTAGGTTTAAAGCACGGCCTGTACGGACATGCATTTGAAGAGTCGCAAATTGAAGTTTTTGCAACTTGTGTCTGGACACAACCCACATGAAGTCGTTTTCGACTTCCTAATCTACTCGTCCGAACAGAGGTTTCGGCCCGTTCGGACCTGACACCCAAAACTCGATTGTGAACATTTTCTAAGTGGTTGCAAGGTGTTTCCTTTACACTTTACATCATTAATCATTTAATTGATATAATTATTGTTCTTAATGGAAGAAAGCCTATTTTGAGCTAATTTAGGGTTTATGGCTTGTTTAGCTTTAGATTATGACTGATGATAAGTCTTTTCATAGATTTTAAGGTTGTGGAACCTCAAGAGGACTTTACGGTGCAGCTTTACGACACAAGTGTGTTATTTTGTGATTGGCTACATTCTGTTGGATAAAATCACTTCTATGTAATGATGCATTTTAATAGGGATTCAGCTATTTAGAGTTCTTCTAGAAGATTCTGCACAGTCTACAAGTCAGAGAAATCAGATTCCGTGCAACCGTCCGGACGATGTGATATACCGTCCGGATGCCCAACTGTCCAAAGCATCATCTGTTCGGACGACGAGAACTTTCCATCCGGACCTTCCTCTGTGTCAAGAAGCTTCGAACTGCTCCAGCTTGCATTTGTCCAGACGTTTCAGCAGCACGTCTGGATGCTACTCAGTGTTCGATCAGCTATGGGATTTCTTTCCAAAACACAGATATGGGAAGACAGCTGCAACCATCCGGATGATGTGGATTCCCGTCTGGACGCGCTTATCCATAAGGCAAGTCGCGCGTTCAAAATTCAGACGTCTGGACGACGGTCTTCATGGTCCGAATGCGCGAGCTTCATATATGGAAATTGCGTGCACCAGATTCACTGTCTGGATGATAGATGTCATGGTCCGGACTCGCCGAGCCTTGATATGAAAATTGCATGTAGCTAAAGTGCGACCGTCTAGACGACAGGGCAACACTATCCAGACGTGGCTCAATTCAGGAAAGAATTTCTGCGAAATTTGGAAAGCCGATCGCACAGTTGTCCGTCCGGACGCCTTATGTCTACCGTCATGATGACGCCTAGGTATTTCAAGCTAGACACTCATTTGAACCTACAACCTATAAATAGAGGCCATTAGGCTTAAGAATCGTAAGAATTCGGTATTGAATTCCGTAGTGCTTAGAGAGTTATATTTTAGAGTTGTTGTGCTGAGTTGATCTCTCTCAAGCCGTTGCCGTTGTGTGCTGTTGCTGCGCTGATTTGAAATCTATCTTAGGGGTTGGCCCTAAGGTAAATGATTCCATTGAAGACCCCTTTAAGTAAGAGACTTGGTTGTGAAGCGTTCGTGTTAGGTTACATGTCAAAGTTCAAGGTACGACCACTGGATAAGGTTATGTGAGTGCTACTACTTTGTAACTAGTCTTGTTTTTTGAATAGTGGATATCCTTGGTTTGGCTGCCCCGAAGTGGTTTTTCTCTTAATTGAGTTTCAACTTCGTTAACAAAATTCTTGTGTCTTTCAAATTCTACATTTATATTATTTTGTTAACGTATTGTGCACACACACACACGGTTAAATTAAAAGTCATTTATTTTTCAAAGTGAGTAAAAACTTACACGGATACTGGTTATTATATTTTTCCCGCATATCATGATTATTTTGTGTATCAATCATGCATGTTTGCAACTCACATGAAATATACTTTTTATGTTGTGAATTCTATTTTGTAAAAATGAGTGATTAATGACAAGATAATGAAAAAGATGAGCTTATAAAAGAATGCATGTAAAAGACGGTGAAGATTAAATTACATCGTATGACATGGTAAACCAGTATTTGTCGGATAACGACCATGGACTTACTATACAGGTTAACCTTATGATCAAAGGTTTATTTTTATGTTTGGTCTTGACTCTAATGGTTTTTGTGACCGGTGCAACCATGCTTGAGTGGTGGTCACTATAGACAGACGTCATTAGTGGCGTGGGCCAGCCGAGGTCAGACTCGATTGGGTTGCTACTGATGGACAGTAGCGTACAATATGTGGGGCACCAGTATTGTATTACTGGTCCCTCAGACAACGCCAACCTTGCCGGGAATATGTTAAAATCTTGGGTAGACCATATATCGTTGAGCTATGACATGATTCTATTATTATAACATATATTATATCTATACTGCATCCATGATGGCATTTTCAAATGATAAACTGCAACCTTACATTGCTGCATGTGATTTATAAATAACTAAGTTCACTACATGATAACCTCTCACCATGTGTATTATTACTCACTAAGTCGTGGACTTACGCTTGTATCTTTTCCACCTATGAAACATGTGTTGTTTTATAGGCAAACTACCTTTAGATGTTGGACTTGAGATAGACCTCGAGGTTGATGCGGCCGTTTGGCGTAGTGATATTGATCCAGTTATGCTTAAGGACCGATTGCGGGATTTCAAATATAGCTCATGGTAATTAGTACTTTTGGGTGATGTTGTAGGTTTCGCATTTGAGGCTTGATTGTGTATTAAGGATTTAAGTTAGGATCTTTTGTATCGATGATTTGTATAGTGAGATTTCGGTTATGTAATGACTCTTGGTAGATGCTCTCGTTGTAATAAATGTTGATAGAATATTTTATATTTTCGTTGCATAGTTTTATATTTTTGAAGAGTAGAGACCCCTGAGATTTATTTCATGTGGAATGAGACTAGGAGGCAAACTGAGAAATTAATTACCAGTTAATTAATTTCTCGGGGCTTTACACTGCCGGTGGCAGCCACCCCCTTTTGGGAGAGAGGGTGGCCTTCGAGCCATCCCAATCCCATGGGGTGGCCGTGCCTCGGGCCACCCCCAGCCAATCTGGAGTGGGCCACAAGCCACCCTAGATGGGGTCGTGCGTAGCGTGTGGCCACCCCATCAGCTAGGAGTGGCGGGGAGCCAACCCCTTTTATCTTTTCCTTTTTTTCTTTTAAAAAACAATTTTAAAGTTTTTAATATTTAGGTTTAATATATTTATATTTTTTTTTATTAAGAGTAACACGTTTCATCATTCTGTTGGTGTTAACGTGGGACATTGGCAGAATCCGTCAATTTTTTTGACGAAATTTGACTCAAATGACTAAATTGTTATTCTGGCATACCCCGAGGACCTCTGAAATATTTTTTAGACCGGAGGAAGCGATTTGTAAATTAGGCCAACTATATGGACTGATTTTGCATTTTTCCCTTTATTTTTAAATCTAGCCTTGTTTATCTTGAAAGCAAAGATCATTGGGATTGTTTTCCGCTGCATATGCTCTTATATACATGATCCCAATAGAAAATTGTTTGGAATTCACTAGTGGTGAGATCTAATATTGGCAGATTCATCCAATAGAAATGTGGAAGATTGGAATTGTCAAATATGTTAAGGACCTCCAAAAACCATTCAACATATTTTTCTAGGTTGTCCGTTTGCAAGAATAGTTTAGAGAAGTTTAAAAGGCCCTTGGACACCTCTACGTTCAGTTTCCAGCCCTATTAAGGCCTCATTGCTTGTTAGCCATTCCCCAAAAGGATTCCCATGATTTCCAAATAATGGCTTGCAAGCAATCATTATAGACCAAAATTGGCTTTTAAGGATACAACTTGTCGATGAAGCGATCAAGCCTAAGATCATCACTACTCTGAAGCAGATTTCATTAACCACCAAATCTCATTCTCTAGCTTGGTACAACTTAGTTTCCTATAATGTACTTTGGAATCCTCCCCCTTCGGGTTTTTTGAAGGCTAACTTTGATGTAGCCATAAGACCTAATATGGTAGTTGCAACAACAATCCTTAGTAATAGTAATTCCCTAAAAATAATAATTTTAGAGAATAATAATAATAATTGATAATAATAGTAGTCAGCATAATGAGCAACTAAAATCCATTTTAGTTTTTATAAAAATATACTTGTATTATTAATTTATTAAAATAATTAAATGAAAATAAACTTTGATCGAACGTTCAAATTTTAACCAACTATCCACCTCATTCAGCCTTATTTCCTTCAACCCTCGTCTATTTAAACCACCCTCCCACCTTCAGACCTCCCTACACTTCCATGCATCTGTGCTACCTTATTTCTTGAGCGATTGGGAGAGAGTGAAAAATAAAGTGACTTCTAATTTAACGTGCGTGTGTGCAATGTGTAACAAAATATTGTAAAAGCGGAATTTAAATGACACAAATATTTTGTTAATGAAGTGGAAACTCAATTAAGAGAAAAACCACTCCGGGGCAGCCAAGCCCAGGATATCCACTATTCAGAAGACAAAGCTAGTTACAAAGCAGTAGCACTCACATACCCTTATGCAGTGGTCGTACCTTGAACTCTGACTTGTAACCCAACACGAATGCATTCCAACCAAGTCACCTATTTGAAGGGGTCTTCAATGGAATCATTTACCTTAGGGCTCCTCCCTAAGATAGGCTTCAATTGTAGCACAACAACAACACACAACGACAACAACTTGAGAGTGAGCGGATCAGCACAACAACTCCTAAAATATACTCTCTAAGCTCTAAGAAATTCAATACCGAATTCTACAAATTACATGCTAGAGGCCTCTATTTATAGGCTATTGAAGACCTAAATCAAGTCTGAATCGATTTTCTCTAGGCGGCGTCTAGACGGTAGCCGAGGGTGTCCAGATGGACAATTGTGCAACCGGCTTTCCAAATTCCCTGAAATTCTTTCTTGAATAGAGCAGCGTTCGGACGGTGTTGCCCAAGCGTCCGGACAGTTGCACTTCTGCTGCACGCAATTTCCATAATAAGGACTGAGCGTCCGGACAGTGTAGATTGACGTTCGGACCGTTGCAAATCTTCTGCACGTCTTGCCTTATCAAGGATAACGTCTGGACGGAATAACCACGTCGTCCGAACGGTTGCAACTGTCTTCCCATATCTATGTTTGGAAAGGAAATCCTTTTACTTGTCAAACACTGAATAGCATTCGGACATGTTGTTGAGACGTCCGAATGGATGCAACCTGGAACAGTTCGAAGCTTCTAGACATAGATGGGAGTCCGGACAAAAAGATCTCTTCGTCCGGACGGATGTTGCTTAACTGATGAGCGTCCTGACGGAATACCACATCTTTCGGACGGATGCAAGGGACTTGAAATTCACTGTCTTGAATTCTGCACAGAGTCTTCCTGAAGCACATAATTGAAGTACAGACTCTAAATATAAACAACATCCTTGATAAATAAGCAACATTACATAGAAGTGATTTTGTCAGACAGAATGTAGCCAATCACAAACTAACAGAGAAAGAAAATGTGATCTTGATGTGGTATAACTTCATTAAGGTAAACCCTGAGCCTTAAACTTGCTTTCATATTGTTAGTGTCCTAATCATGTGTTGTAATGAGTCTTAAACGTACCATGATGTGTTTATAATTCATCTCTCTTAAAAATGAATATTTTCTAAGAAGTTGAGAGCTAACACATATTTTTCATAAACTTTTCACGTTGACATGATTTAATATGTTGTTATTAAGCTATTTTGAGACTTGGTTCTAAGGGAGAATGGTCTCAGTTTAAGTTTTTGAGTATTTTTATGCATTTGAGTACCTCTCAAACATTCGCTATATTTAACAGAACATTCTACCCTTGCTAGTCAAACGCTCAACCCTGATACCGAACGTTCGACAGTGAAAAGAAAGGGTTAATTAGGGTTTTAATAATAGGTTTGAGTGCTTAGGTCGTATTTAGGATTTTTAGATGCATGAGTTAGGGCTAGTTGTATTATGTTTAACATTAGGTTGTGAAAAAGTAAATTGACTTCTAATTTAACCGTGTGTGTGTGCAATGTGTAACAAAATATCAAAAGTGATGAATTAAAAGAGATAGATATTTTGTTAACGAAGTGGAAACTCAATTAAGAGGACACCCACTCCGTGACAGCCAAACCCAGGAAATCTACTATCAAAAGAAAAGCGAGTACAAAGACAGTAACACTCACATACCCAATGCAGCGATCGTATCTTGCACTTTGACATGTAACCCAACGTGAACGCCTCCCAACCAACTCACCTACTTGAAGGGGTCTTCTATGGATTTCTTTACCTTAGAGCTCATTGCTAAGATAGACTTCAAACACGAGCACAACAACAGCACACATGCAACAACTTGAGAACTAGAGATCTTCACAATATCTCCCTAAACACCATCTCTAAGCTATAAAGAATTCAATACCGAATTCTGTAAAGAATACATGCCTAGAGGCCTCTATATATAGGCTAAGAAAACCTAAAATGAGTTTGTCTCTGATTTCCCTAAGCGGCATCCAGACTGAAGCATTGAGAGTCTGAATGGTCTTCTGTGCAACCGGCTTTCCATAACGCACTCCACGCGTTTCCATATTAAGGCAGTGTCCGAACGGTGTTGCCCTAGAGTTCGGACGGTTGCACTTTGTCTACATGTAATTGCCATAACAGGACTGAGTCCAGATGGTGTTGCCATGACGTCCGAACGGATGCAGAGTGTATGCACGCAATTTCCTTATCAAGGATCTCAGCATCCGAACGGTATTGCCCTGACGTCCGGATGGATGCAACCTTAAACTGTTCAAAGCTTCTCGACACTGATGGGCGTCTGGACGCATGATTGGACCGTCCAGACAAAAACATGGGATCCGACTTATGTCCTAATAAACTAAATATGAATATTTATTCATAAATATTTATCAAGATATGTTCAAAGAGATTAAATGTTTATTGAAAAATATGTATAAGTATATCGGCATGTTAAAACGGATCTTAAACTTTGGAATAACAAAAATAGGGTCAAACGAACTCTGTTTTGGTCGATTCAAAAGCCAAAATGCTCGTCTTGGAGTCCTCTATCTACCTATAAAGTTTCATAGAAATCAGATTTTTGTAAATTTTCCAAAACTGTCCGTGAACCTACTGCCCCTGGACGGGCAGCATGCATGTGTGGCAACCCATGATTCTGCCATGTCACCCTATTGATTTTCTGATGTTTTCTTGAGTTGACAAGTGTCCATTCTTGTCTTGTATGGTAGTTTAATAGTTACTATAAGGTCAAGTGAATATTTAAGGACAAAATTACCTAACTATAGGATAAGGTTAATAAGATAAGAGATATTATGAAATGTAATTATGATTGTGATGACTCACTAACTTGCCCCTCAAATTGGTCTTTTAGCCATTAGTTCAGATCAAAATGGATTGCTCTGGACCATTTATTTCTCTATATAAGGGTGGCTCCTCTCACAAATCGCATCTTCTTCTTCTCTTGGAGAAATTCTCTCAAATCTCTCTCTTGGTTCTCTTTTTCTCTCTTCGTGTTCTTCTGTTCTTGCAACAGAAATCAGAGCATGGAAGCTCTAATCTTCCCTCAAATCAGCAGCAGCCTTCTCTCTTTCTTTGTTGTGCATGATTAGAATCAAAAAGGAAAGAAATCAAAGGAGGATTGCATCTTCTTCTCCCTTGGACGGCAACTTTTGGTAAGTCTCTACCTTCTCTTCTCTTGATTTCTCTAGTTCTTTCATGCCTCTTTGCATCACTCCATCCATGGAGGCCATAGCATGAAGAGCTCTTGCTCTTTCCCTTTTAGTTTCAGTTCAAAAGAAGAAGAACTCTCTTTTTTCCTTCATGAACATATATAGATATCTCTAACTCTCGGATTGGTACAAGAAAAGAATTAAGGATCCTCTTCACCACACTCTTTGGCCGGATCTCATCTCTCTTGAGTTTGCTCATGGTAAGTTTCTAAAGCCCTTTAGTTAGTTTTTATGTCATAAGTGGTAGAACGAGATAAGAAAAAGGAAAGAACGCTTTAGAAGATAAGTGGTAGAACGGATTAAGAAACGAAAGGAATAACATGTTTTATGATTATGTATGTTACAAAATATCTCAAAAGATATTTTGAGATATTTTACAAAATATCCTAGAAGATATTTTGAGATATTTTACAAAATATCCTAAAAAGATATTTTAGATATTTTACAAAATATCCTAAAAAGATATTTTAGATATTTCGAATAAGATTCTTATCCTTTAATGTTATAATTTATGTTTTAAAATAAGCTTTTCAAAGTAAAGTTTAATCCCTTGTTGTTGGTTGAGCGTTTGAAGTCTAATTGACCAAATATTTGGGTAGTGTGAAAAGTTGGGTGATTTGGGTTTTAAATATAAACTCTGTTGTTGTGAATAGTTGAAAATCTTAGAATTGTGGTAGTTGGCCAAATTGATTATGATGTGGGGATATTATGGATTTGTTGATTTAGGGTTGTGTAGTGTTAACTATGTGTTGATTATGTGATGTTAAAATTGGTATTTTTAAAAGGGTATTTTGGTAATTTAATAATGAATGCAGTTATAATGTCCACATGAAATATATGGCATTATGATTGAAGGATTTTATATGCCGTTACTATATCGAAACAATAATAGGATTAAGAAATCAGAAATGAGTATAGGGTTAAAATCTATGTTTTGTGAATTGTACTGATTCACTATTTGCTTGTATTATATATGTATATTACAATGATTATATCTATGGATCAATCTTTGTAGCAGGAAAGAACTGTGAGTATTTCTTACTCATTGAGGGTGACACGTGTGATTTAGTCTTTAGCAATGTAGTGATCTCTGTTTTATTTGATTATATGCTAATTGATGTCTGGCATTTAATATGTGTAACATATTTTGGTTGAAATTATGGATGTTGAAAATAAATATTGACTTGTAACAACCAAGTCTGTGTTTGTGTGCAACAAAATATCTTAAATGCTGAATATAAAGAAGATAAGATATTTGTTAACGAAGTGGAAACTCTGTGAAGGGAAAAATCACTCTGGGGCAGCCAAACCCAAGACATCCACTATACCAAAAACAAAACTAGTTACAAGACACTCGTACTCACATATCCTTATGCAGTAGTCATACCTTTAACTTTGACATGAAGCCCATCGTGAACGCTTTCCAACCAAGTCTCCTACTTGAAGGGTCTTCAATGGATTCCTTTACCTTAGGGCCGATCCCTAAGATAGACTTCACACAAACAAGAAGCACACATCGGCAACGGCTTCAGAGCTAGAAGATCTTTGTTAGTATTTTGGCCTTATTCTGTGTTTGGACAAAATCACTTATGTGTAATGATGCGGTTAATAGGGATTCCACTTTCAGAGTGATGTTAGAAGATTCTGCCTGCAAGTCAGAAGAATTTCAAGTTCCCTGTCAGCCGTCCGGACGATGTGTCATCCCGTCTGGACGCCCATCTGTCTACTGTTCCATCCGTCCGGACGATGTGTCATTCCGTCCGGACATTAGACAGACAAGCATCATCTGTCCGGACGACGTGTTTTCTCCATCCGGACACCTACATCGTATCGAGAAGCTTCTGTGCAAACTTGCTCCGTCCGGACGTTTCAGCAGCACGTCCAGACGCCTATCAGTTCTCGAACGGTTCACTGATTCTTTCCAAGTTCAAGAAAGGGAAGATCAATCAACCGTTCGGACGATGTGGTATCCCGTTTGGACGTGTATCTCCGTAAGGCAAGAATCGCAGTTCAAAATGAACCGTCCGGACATCTGACAGCTGTGGTCCAGACGCTGGTGCATCGTATATGGTAACTGCCGATTCGACTTCAACCGTCTGAACGTCTCCCTCTCATGGTCTGGACGCACGCGCATCAGATATGGAAATTGCGTGTTGAAGTTTAGCCGTCCGGACGCTCCTGCCCCATGGTCTGGACGCGCTAAGCCTGTTATGGAAATTACTTGCAGCGGACGTGCGTCCGTCCGGACGATCGAGCCATCCCGTCCGAACGATGTTCTTATACAGGAAAGATTTCTCCGCGAAAATTTCAGAAAATCCTATCGTACAGTTGTCCGTCCGGACGGCCATGGTTCATCGTTCGGACGGCTCCCAGGCATATTTTGCCTGACGCCTATTCTGACCCCCAGCCTATAAATAGGGGCCCTTGGGCACTTAGAGCTGCAAGAATTCGGTGTCAATTCCATTAGAGCTCAGAGACGTGATATCTCCTTTGAAGCCATTTTTCAAGTGTGTTGTGCTGTAAACCGAAGTCTATCTTAGAGGTCAGCTCTAAGGTAAGGAGTTCCATTGAAGACCCCTTTCAGGTAGGTGAACCTGGTTGGGAAGCATTCGTGTTGGGTTACACGTCAGAGATCAAGGTACGACCACTGCATCGGTACATGTGAGTGTTATTGTCTTGTATCTAGCTTTGTCTTCTGAATAGTGGAATTCCTGGGTTTGGCTGCCCTGGAGTGGTTTTTCTCTTAACTGAGTTTCTACTTCGTCAACAAAAATCTTTGTGTCATTTACTTTCCGCTGTGCTTTAATTTTTGTTGACACTTGTTGCACACACTTTACTTTTAGAAGTCATTTCAATTTTTCAATTGGTATCAGAGCTTGGTACACTCTGAGAAGATTAATTTCTTGAGTGTTTTTATATTTGACTTCTATCTTTATTATGTCTCAAACTCTTAATTATGTTCCTGCCTTTGATGGCTCGAACTATGGCTATTGGAAAGCACGAATGCGTTTCTTTTTGAAATCTATTGACTGTTGGGGTATTGTTGAGACTGGTTGGACTAAACCAGAGGATACAACACCTGAACTAGTCCCTCAAAAGAATGCTCGTCTTTCAAATGACAAAGCCCTCCATGCTCTATGTCAAGCACTTTCTCCATCTGAATTCGCCAAAATTTCAAATTACGAATCAGCCAAAGCAGCATGGTAAATTTTGGAAACAACATATGAAGGCACAAAACTTGTAAAATCTGCCAAACTTCAGATGTTGATTTCAAAATTTGAAGAAATTAAGATGTTAGCGGAAGAGACATTTGGAGAGTTTTACTCTAAAATAAGTGACCTGAGGAACTCCATGGTGAGTCTTGGGAAACCTATCTCGGATGTAA
The DNA here is from genome assembly GCF_958979055.1 of Alnus glutinosa. Taxonomy (NCBI): domain Eukaryota; kingdom Viridiplantae; phylum Streptophyta; class Magnoliopsida; order Fagales; family Betulaceae; genus Alnus; species Alnus glutinosa. The sequence continues at coordinate 11,926,406 of NC_084893.1, forward strand.
AACTCATCCGAAAAATTCTCAGATCTTTGCCTGAGCGTTTCAGGATTAAGGTAATGACTATTGAGGAAAGCAAGGATCTTGAAGAAATGAAGATTGAAAAGCTGGTTGGATCTCTTCAAACATACGAGCTGTCTCTACCCCCGGTCAAGAAATTAAAGACCATTGCTCTTAAGGCTTCCAAGAAGAAGGTAGAAGCCTCCTCTGAAGAAGAATCTGAGGATGAAGAAAAGGCTGTGGCAATGCTTGCCAAAAATTTCAGAAGACTCTTTCCTTTTCTGACTCTTTGCTTTTGGAAATTTTGGATAAGAGAAGAAGTCCTTGATAAGATGGCCAAATTGACAACAGGCTAGTTGAACCTAGCATCTACAAACTCTGGCACTCCCTACAGGTTGCAGTTCCATAAGATTCGAGCAGTATTTCATAAAAAGTTTTGTGCTTGAAATCTGTTTAATCACTGCTTATGTGCTTAAATTCACCTTGCCCTCTATGAGCAAGTAAAATTTTATCTTGTCCTATATGGTACAAGTAAAACAACTATGTGCTGCATCTTAGGGGGAGTGTATCAGATGAGGGTGTTTAGGCCCTAGCAAGTTATAAGGTTTGACTTTTGGCTAATCTGTCTTTGATTTTCTCTCATGTCTAGAAAATCTAGTTGCTATTTGTCATATCTTGGAAAGTCTTACCTGGTGGGAAAAGAGTCTCCACACACACACGCATTGCTTGAGTTGAGTTGCCTATTTGATTTTTATATGATCAGGAAAAATTATTTGTGCTAATTGAAATCTCAACTTCCTTTTATATCTCTGTTTAATTTTGAGATGCGTTCTGATTGTGTTATCAGTTGATTATGTATGCGTATTCTGACACTGACTTGAGAAAATTTGATCTCTATAAATTCTTCTCAGTTTTTCTGGTGTTTCAGTGTGGAGCGTCCAGATGGTATTCCTTGGAGTCCGGACGGGTGTAGCATGGTAGTCCGGACGGTATTCTCTGGAAGTCCGGACATGTGCAGTGCCTCGTCGTCCGGACAGGTATTGTTGTACATCCAGACTCACGTGCGCTATCACCATCATTCGGACGGGTAATTTATTTCGTCCTGACGAGCATGACCGTTACGCACGTTCCCGAGGCCCACGAGTCCGGACGTCTTGAAATCTCCGTCCGGACGGGTCACCCACAGAGGCTATAAATTGCCCAGAATCGGTCATTCTCTCCCTCATACCCCACCAAATCCACCTTTTGGCTTTTTGTGAGTAATTTTCTTTGGTGTTTTTGGAGTAATATCATCCCTTTGTGTCTCTTTGCATTCTCAATCACTCTTCAGGTATTTTTCTTGTCCTATTCTTTTCAGTTCTTACACTGTTAGAATTTCAATATTTGATTAGGAGTGTTATTGAGAGTTTGAGATGCTTATACCATGTTGGGATTATTTGTAGGACTGTGATAATTTTTGTCTAAATTTTATGATAGTCCTTTTACTGCTGTTATTCTGCCAAAAGTTTTACTAACCTAACAAGATTTTTTTTGGATTATTTTTTGGAATATTCTTGTTGGTTTTCTTTTTGCAGAATCATGTCTGCCATCATTTCCCAGCGCCGGGTCCGTCAGAGGACAGAAGCAGAGCAAAATGAAATACAAGTGAAGATTATGGACCCACTGTCATTGCTGAACGGAACGTGGTCCGTGGAGATATCATGGTGCCTCTGCTGAACAGTATCCATGAGACTATCCAGCATTATCAGTGGACCTACCTCTATACCTGTGCCTGCATCGTCCTCACCAGGCTGGTCCGACTCTTTTATGCAAACTTGGAGGTTGCTCAGGATGATGAGCGTGGGACGGTACTGCAGTCCACTATTGACGGACACATAATCACTGTTGATCCCCAGATCATCAGCCAGTTTATCGGGGTACCTGTTCTCGATCTACCTGCTAGTCCATTCAATGAGGTGGTGCTTCCTCCCTCTATGGATGAGCTCTGAGAGTTTTTCCATGCTGCTCCACAGGGTGAGGAGCATCAGACCTCCATCAAGATTGGTACTCTAGGTCCAGCTCATCGTATGTTGGCCAAAATTATTCTGCACAATCTGTGGCCGGTTACCAGGCACAGTAATCTGATATTGAAGAAGGCCCAGTTTGTTTATGCTGTTCACTTTCGCCTTCCTTTCTGTCTCTGCAAGCATATTCTGGGAGTCATGCTCGAGGCTCGTGATAAGGGCACTGCCGGTCTTCCTTTTGGCTGCCTCCTTACCCAGATCATCCTGCAGTCCGGTATCAATGTAGATGGAGAGCCTAGGATGAAGATGAAACAGCCCCTCAGCAAACAGACTTTGCTGAAGTCAAATGTGCAGCTGTGGAGAGAGGATTCTGATGAGGTTATGCCTGCTGCGATGCATGTTGCTTTTCCGGACGTAGCTTCATCCTCTCACACTGTCCCGCCTTCTGAACCAGAGGTAAATGTTTCTCAGATTATGGAGGCTCTTGCTGCTCTTCAGGGGGGGATGAGCAATATGCAGGTGTCGATGTTCTCCATGTAGCAGTCAGTGTCCTCCATGCAGCTGGAAATGCGGTCCATCAGCAAGAGGGTGGAGCAAACGCACTTGGACCTTCAAGAGTGTCTCCAAGTCCATCATCCAGAGAGCAATGATGATGAGGCTACTGCACCAAAGGCTACACATCGGACTCCCAGAGTTACACCTCTGGCAGAGGATGTTTGATTCCTTTGTGTTTCGTTGTTGACTTTTTATTGTTTTTTGTTATTTTGATACAATTTGTTGTTTATTATAACTTTTGGATTTATATTACTCTGTTTCCCGGGTCCTTCTGAGATCGTTAGGGGGAGTAATTTTTATTTCAGATGGTTGTTTTATTACTCTGTTTACCCTTTGTCCCTTTGTGACAAAAAGGGGGAGTAATTTTTATTTTGGATCGGGAATGTATTTCCAAATCGGTCAAGTGATTTTTGTCCCAGAATGGCCAAAGGGGGAGTTTGTTAGTATTTTGGCCTTATTCTGTGTTTGGACAAAATCACTTATGTGTAATGATGCGGTTAATAGGAATTCCACTTTCAGAGTGATGTCAGAAGATTCTGCCTGTAAGTCAGAGGAATTTCAAGTTCCCTGTCAGCCGTCCGGACGATGTGTCATCCCGTCCGGACGCCCATCTGTCTATTGTTCCATCCGTACGGATGACGTATCATTCCGTCCGGACATCAGATAGACAAGCATCATCTGTCCGGACGACGTGCTTTCTCCGTCCAGACACCTACCTCGTACGAGAAGCTTCTGTGCAAACTTGCTCCGTCCGGACGTTTCAGCAGCACGTCCGGACGCCTATCAATTCTCGAACGTTTCACTGATTCTTTCCAATTTCAAGAAAGGGAAGATCATTCAACCGTCCGGACGATGTGGTATCCCGTCTGGACGCGTATCTCCGTAAGGCGAGAATCGCAGTTCAAAATGAACCGTCCAGACATCTGACAGCTGTGGTCCGGACGCTGGTGCATCGTATATGGTAACTGCCGATTCGACTTCAACCGTCCAGACGTCTCCCTCTCATGGTCCGGATGCACGCACATCAGATATGGAAATTGCGTGTTGAAGTTTAGCCATCCGGACGCTCCTGTCCCATGGTCCTGACGCGCTAAGCCTGTTATGGAAATTACTTGTAGCGGACGTGCGTCCGTCCGGACGATCGAGCCATCCTGTCCGGACGATGTTCTTATACAAGAAAGATTTCTCCGCGAAAATTTTGGAAAATCCTGTCGCACAGTTGTCCGTCCGGACGGCCATGGTTCACCGTCCGGACGGCTCCCAGGAATATTTTGCCTGACGCCCATTCTGACCCCCAGCCTATAAATAGGGGCCCTTGGGCACTTAGAGCTGCAAGAATTCGGTGTCAATTCCATTAGAGCTCAGAGACGTGATATCTCCTCTGAAGCCGTTTTTCAAGTGTGCTGTGCTGTAAACCAAAGTCTATCTTAGAGGTCGGCTCTAAGGTAAGGAGTTTCATTGAAGACTCCTTTCAGGTAGGTGAACCTGGTTGGGAAGCATTCGTGTTGGGTTACACGTCAGAGATCAAGGTACGACCACTGCATCGGTACATGTGAGTGTTACTGTCTTGTATCTAGCTTTGTCTTCTGAATAGTGGAATTCCTGGGTTTGGCTGCCCTAGAGTGATTTTTCTCTTAACTGAGTTTCCACTTCGTCAACAAAAATCTCCGTGTCATTTACTTTCCGCTGTGCTTTAATTTTTGTTGACACTTGTTGCACACACTGTACTTTTAGAAGTCATTTCAATTTTTCAATCTTCAATTCTCCCTAAACACCCTCTCTAAGCACTATGAAATTCGATACAGAATTCATACAATTGACAAGCCTAGGGCCCTTTATTTATAGGCTTACAAAAAACCTAAATTTGCTGAGATTCAGACTCTAGCTGTCTAGCGTTCGAACGGAAGTTAGCCACTTCCGGACGGTCTTCTGCGACCGCCTTTCAAAAATAGCGCAATTCTATCCTTTTCAGGTTCACATCCGGACGGCTTGGCCGAGCGTTCGGACGGTCTTCACTATAACTCCTTTTCGCATTCGAACGAAACACTGGAATATTCTGAAATGCTGGACAGCATCTGGACGTGTTGCAACGTCGTCCGAATGACTTGCAGAGACTTCCTTAACAATGTCGACTTTTGAAATCCAACTGAGTGTAGAATTATGATTGACCTAGCGTCCAGACGGTGTTGCTCTGTCGTCTGGACGTCTTCAACTCAGTCTGCTGGACACTGCGGGGCGTCCGGACGCCTTCAAAGGCTTGTCCGAACGGTTGCACAAGAATCGGCAGTTCTGACTTGGAAATTGCATGGAATCTTTATGGACATCTTCTTAGAAACTTGTGACCATACACATGGCATGAAATGAGACACTGTCCATATTACTTGAAGACTCTGAATAGAATCGATAATCTTGTTTAAATAGCAACCGTTACGTAAAGTGTTTTTGTCAACCATAATGTTGCCAATATTAAATACTAACAAACTCCCCCTTTGGCCATTCTAGGACAAAAAATACTTGACCGGTTTGGAAATACATTCCCGGTCCAAAACAAAAAATATTCCCCCTTTTTGACTTAAAAGGACAAAGGGTAAACAGAGTATAAGAGAAAACCACAATTACTAAAATTCAAAACAACATAAGAGAAAACCAAAACCTCAAGATATCACATTTCTTGAATTTGAGCCACTTCGGCTTCTTGCTCATGAAGCCTGGAAACCATAGACTGAAAATTTTTAGTCACTTCAATCTTCTAGCCCGAAACTAATCATCCGCAAAAAGAAATCCTCTATATAAGTGGTCTACAAGATGATAAAGAAGATTCACCACTGAATCTCTAGCTGGTGCAGATCTAGAGGAAAAGTTTACGGAAGACTATATGAGCAGGGGAAATGAGCTCATCTAAAATTTGAGATCTCTGGAACATATGATTTCAACACTGGTCTATTTTCCAAAGAGCCCTCTGTCTGACACTATGTTGGATGCCGCCGGACAACATATTCCTGAAAATATTTAAACAGAAATCTATCCAAAAATAACACCACAAGGAAATATTAGATCCTGTTAGTTTAAAAAAGAATGTGGTATTATGATGGCTATCAATTGGATGCATAAAGAAATACAAAAGTAAATATAGCAATCCAAAAGACACAGATTAGTAATATCCATCTAGCATAAAGACAAAATGATATTCATGCACAATCTCTCAAATCATAATAAATTAAAGATTCCTATATTCTAAAAAGAACCAAAGCTTAAGAGAATAAGGAAAGTCAAAGGAAATACCTGGGAATGAGAAAAGATGTGCAAAGAAAGCCAAAATCTAGGGATCAATCCGAGAGAAAACACACACAACACAACACAACATGATAGAACAGGCAAAAAGTAGTGTGTGTGTGTTTGGCAAAAAAAGAAAAAAGCTCGTGTCCGGACGTGGTACATACTCATCCGGATGGCATGCTGTCAAATAAGAGATCGACAGAGCCGAGCGCATCCGGACGCAAGAACATGTCCGTCCAGACACTTCACACTAGAAGCTTAGAAACATATGGAAATATGCAGAATTTTTTTTTCCTAACGTTAGCTTCAGAACAAGCATGTATAAATAATTGATAAAACAGTCAAATAGCATTTCAAAAATATACCAAGATGTAATTGAGAGTTAAGAGTCAATAAGCACAAAAATTTTCCTGCAGATAGAAAATTTTCAATAGTAAACTTAACTCATGCAATGTGTGTGTGTGTGTGTGACAGCTTTTTCAATAAGGTATGAAGTTCACTGATATGACTTGAAGTAATCGGATTTTCTAAATAAGAGAGAAAATCAATGGTAGATCAGTCAAAAGTCAAACCTTATTTTATTAGGGCCTAGCCACCCTCATATGATACACTCCCCCTAAGCTGCAACACTTCTTTTACTTCGTCCTTTAGTGACCGTCTATTTCCACAATGATTTGGTCACTGACTGTTTCTATAGGGACAAGTTCAAGAACATATTTATAGTACAAAAACAGTGGATCTTTTTATTTATCCATATTCAGTTTTAAATGCTTTTTATCACTTGGTGTTGCAACCTAGAAAGAATGTCAGAATTTATGGGTTCTAGGTTCAAGTAGTGAGTTAGTTAATTTGACCATCTTAGCAAAAAAAAAATCTCTCTCATTAGAATTTCCAGAAGCTAAAAGTCAGAGAGAAAAAATGTACTTTAGGGGAGCTTTGGATAGTGTACAATTTTTTATCGCATGAGAAAAGTAACTATCTAGCATTAAGATGCACAAAAAAACTAAGCAGATATCAGACATAAACTCTCAATCATATATAAGCATATTCAATTAATGCACAATGAACTGAGATATCAGGAAAAAAAACACATACAATATCTGAAAAGCTATATAAAAAAAATAAAATTCTGCATCTTCTCCCCCAATTTTTTTTTTTGAAAGAAAAAAAAGGGAAAAACAACAAAGACATGCTTATATAAAGAAGAAGACAGCTTAGTGTAAGCATGTAAGATTAGAGCAAACCTGACCTCAGGGAGAGAGGTTTGGCTGTACCAAGACGAGAAAGCAGTGACATGCTTTCTCTGTCATCCCTAGAATGTACCTACAGAAAATTCTCAAAGCAACCTAGAGAAAATCTAGGCATAGAAACTGTGGTTCCTTAAACAGAATGCAAGGCAAAAATATAATATATAAGATATGACAATCAATGCAATGCAAACATACCTGGTATCCACCAGGATTTAGGAACCAAAATCTTAGGCATGGTGAGACTTCACCTATACTAGGTGAGTCCACTCCCCTTCAAGGGGTGAATGGTCTCATCATTTCTGACCCATCCCTGGTGTAGCCGTAGTAGATGTGATCGGGTATTGGTCATACTGTCCATTCTCCTCAACATTCCTTGTAACAAGCTCAGTAACCCTTCATAGGCATGGTGGCTATCGGGCTTTTGCGGCTTTTTCTTGTAGTGCATTGATGTGTTCTTCGGAACAAACCGTTGCTGTTGCCACTGATGCCATGGAACCTGATGTTCCACCGAAGGTATAGTACCTAATGTGGTCTTAATAGGCAACTTCCTTTGAGCCTTCTTGTAACGCCCCGCTTTTACAAAAAGCGTCAGTGAAAATTTTCGAATTTCCACAAGACATTACTAACTTATCAGAGGTAATTATTGGCAACGGAATAAATGTAATATGAATTGGGAATAGGTTGACACCTCAGAGCTACTACTGAAATACCTCAAAATATATATATAATGAGCCAGTCAGCATAATTATATAGACAGTAATACCAGTCATGCCACACAGGGCTAAATAATTATACAAGCCAAAATCTATATATAACCGGAGAATTATAAATATTGTTTTAAGTTAGGCTAATGGACTATAACAGGGTAGTCCCAAAATATAGGCTATCCAGCCTTACAAAACTGAACCAGGAACCATCTATGTGTCGGGATAGTCCTGATAATCCTCTTCTTCTTCATAGCCTGAACCATTACAAGTACCATACAAAGAGAAGAAAACAACATAAACACTAAAGTAAGTCCGCTGTTTCCAATAATAATATGAGTGCTAATTTATTTATGGAATGCAACACAATGCAATATAGCTCCATGATCATAAGTATACGCAATTCATGTTCTGCAGTCATGAAGTGAATATAAATATGATAATAAGGCAATGGTATGACAGTTTTAAGTGTAGAGTTTTAGGTATTTCCCTTTTTCCACTACTCTGTTGGCCTTGGCACGGTTAGCGTGTTATTTGAAACCTTGGTTTCCTCACTTAACTTTTAATTATAATCTTTGGGAGCCTTGACTCCTGGAAACCTTGGTTTCCCTGGTGACCTTGGTACACCAGTTTTTGTATTTATTATTCTTTTCAGGTATCTCCTCATTCACTGAGAACCTTGGAACTCATGTGAAGCCTCGCATACCCACCGTGGATCTTGATCCAACAGCTTGTTATTAGACAGGTTATTAGAAATAATAAAATATGCAAAATCACATGCGCAAACAAGTAAATAAAATAGTAAACATAATATTATAGGAAAATCAACCAGCTTCGTCCTTAGTAAGTATAGAGATACTTACTAGTTTCTGCTCCAAATATTTTCCTTTACAACTGCATAACAATCATTATGTGATAATAGCGAATTAATGAAGTATTCTTATGAAATCATTATTACTACCATATTTCTTCCTATAAATCACAACGACTACCGAATTAAACATGATCTCTTATTTATCTATTTTAGTGCTTACACACCAACTCTTGTACTACTAAAATTATCCATCACATAATATACTTTAAAAATAAGAATACATTGTCATACAATCAAGCACACATATAATTTTACTCTTCTTTAATTCACATCCTTATAACACACCTAAATATTGCTCACCTCTTTTCTCTTAATATATATATACATCAAAACCTCAACATATTACTCTCACACTTATATTTCTTGATCCATTTTTAAAACACAATTTATCCATTCTAAATTACTAATCTCATGTAGTAAATACTCATCCATATGTTTACACATACACTCACATGTAAGCTAGCCAACTTTCCATATAACATGCATAATTAAAAACAAGAACAAGTCATGATTTCAAATAGCAATAGAGCTACTTGATCTTATGAGAAGTTTGAGGGAGAAAATACTCACCCAAAGTTCCTTAATGGCCTAGAGAGTGAAGGAGAGTTGCTGTCCAAGAAAGTTCCACTTGCAAAGCTTGGCTTCTTGGTCTCAAAACAAAGGAGGTTTCCACTCACACTCTACTACTGATTTGTGGGAGAATGAGGGTGGTTTTTGGAGCTTAATTGGGTTTGCTAGGTGCTGGAAAGTGGGGTGAAAATGGGGGATTTTCGTGCTACTCTTTCAGCACTAGAGTGAGGGAGAGTTTTGGCTATAGTTTTGTTTCTCCTTCATGAAAATCAACTTCCCATGCAACCTATATATAATACTCTTGAAGGGCTGAGATTTAACCAACAAATCAACATCCCAATGGCCAGATTTGAGCCAACCAACACCTCAAATTCTTAGCTCAAATCTCCTAGGTTACTATTCCATATCTTGGCCCATGATTGCATGATATCTAAGGAAATCTAGTTGGGCTTCAATCAAAATGGACTAACTAGGCTAACTAAATGTGGACATGATCGTTTGGCATTAAGTACCACGTGTGGGTCCTAAGTTATTAGGTGGAAAGATCAATTTTCGCAGCTGGCGGAAACTGCACTGCACTGGGCGAAGTCGCTCGATCGAAAATAAAGTCGCTCGATCGACTTCGACCTATAGTCGCTCCATCGACCAGAAAGTCGCTCGATCGACTAACCTCAGTGATCCAATTCTCTACATGCATAACTATGTAGCTTAATTAAACTAAGAGCAATTCTTAAGTCTTATATTTATGCACATATTGATAACCTAAGTGGGTTGTCTTTCCCGGGTATTACACTTCTTCTTCTGAGCTTGGAGCTGTGGACATTTGGGTCAGATCTGACCGGTGATGCTGGAGTGATGATAGGTGGGTAGGCTTCTTTTGTTGGAATGCTGCTTGACTTTCTATGCAGAAATATGGTTAGCATTCTTACAAACAATATTGCCCTTACCTTTTATATGTTTCCTATGCGGAGGGACATATTTTTAATGAGGAAGAATCTTCAACTTCAATTTTCCTCAGAACATCCTGCTTAATCCAAGGCCTGTGGGATTTCAACAAATAACAATTTGGCCTAATATGGCTAATCTTCCCACAATTATGACACTTAGGAATAAACTTACTTTATATTCCTGATTCCTTGGAGTTACGCATCACATGATTAATGAAGCAAGAATTATCTAAACAAGCTGTATCTTCTATCACAAGCTTAATATCAATATAATCTAATTCAGAATCAGAAGCATGTGAAGTAGAAGTACTTAAATCATTAACAATTAAATCAAGCTTGTTAGAAATATCTGTATGAATACAAAACATGATTTCCAAATTATTACTAGAGAATTTTTCCAAGAAATCCTCTGATTCCTTTAATTTATTCTCTAGTTAATCAACAGTATCAAAATGCATGGTATTCTCAGATTTCAAAGAGTCAATCAAAACATGTGATTCAGATAATTGTAAAATCAAAGACTCTTTTTCTTGCTTAATCTTCTTGAGTTATTTATTGGATTTCTTAAAGAGTTTACCTATCAAAAGGGTATCTTTAGAGAAATCATAAAAATCATCTTTAGAGAACTCAGGAAGATTTATGTTAAAAGAAGTCATGGATCGCACTTAGGAAATAAATCGAAACACAAGTGTACCCGTTCTGATACCAATTGAAAATAAATATTGATTTCTAACAACCAAGTGTGTGTTTGTGTGCAACAAAATATCTTAAATGTGGAATATAAAGAAAACAAGATATTTGTTAACGAAGTGGAAACTCTGTAAAGAGAAAAACCACTCCGAGGTAGCCAAACCTAGGATATCCACTATACCGAAAACAAAGCTAGTTACAAGACACTCGTACTCACATACCCTTATGCAGTAGTCATATCTTTAACTCTGACACGAAGCCCATCGTGAACGCTTCCCAACCAAGTCTCCTACTTGAAAGGGGTCTTCAATAGATTCCTTTACCTTAGGGTCGACCCCTAAGATAGACTTCACACGAACAAGGAGCACACACCGGCAACGGCTTGAGAGCTAGCAGATCTTCTATTCTCTCTAAACACCCTCTCTAAGCACTATGGAATTCGATATAGAATTCATACAATTGACAAGCCTAGGGCTCTCTATTTATAGGTTTACAGAAAACCTAAATCTGCTAAGATTAAAACTTTGGCTGTCGCGCGTCTGAACGGTTTTCTGAGACTGCCTTTTAGAAACAGCGCAATTATATCCTTATCAGGTCCACGTCTGGACGGCTTGGCTGAGCGTCCGGACGGTCTTCGCTATAACTCATTTCCGCATTCGAACGGAACACTGGAATATTACGAAGTGCTGGACAGCGTCCGGATGTGTTGCCACGTCGTCCGGACGACTTGCAGAGACTTCCTTAACAGTGTCGACTTCTGAAATCCAACTCAGTGTAGAATTATGGTTGACCTAGCGTTCGGATGGTGTTGCTCTGTCATCCAGACGTCTTCAACTCAATCTGCTAGACACTGCGGGGCGTCCGGAAGCCTTCAAAGGCTCGTCCGGACGGTTGCACAGGAATCAGCTGTTCTGACTTGAAAATTACATGGAATCTTCATGGACATCTTCTTAGAAACTTGTGACCATACACATGGCATGAAATGAGACACTGTCCATATTACTTGAAGACTCTGAATGGAACCGATAATCCTGTTTAAAAAGCAACCGTTACATCAAGTTTTTTTTTCAACAAGAATGTTGCCTATATAAAATACTAACAGATGCGATGCTGTTTGCATGATTATACTGTGGTGTGATATAAGCCTTGATAAAAAGATTGGAGGTTTAGGTACCAAGACGTCAGTGAATTGAGGAGACTAACGGATAAACGAAAGTTTAGATACCAAGGTATCAATACACTAATAAGACCGACGGATGAACCAAATGTTGAAGGAATAATAGAGAAAGGTAGTGATAGAAGAATGAGGTATGTGGTTGACTAATGACGTGTTAAATTAGCGAAGAAGATAGCGCTAATAATGTGTTAAGAAGAGATGTGGCTATGAGTAGTAAAGAGGTAAAGTAGATGAACTAGCATGATAATATGTGGATATGGTTATGTGAATATGTAGCATGATGATATGTGAATGTGATTATATGTAATATGGATATAATAGTCAACATTTGGATGCATTGTATATGGTTATATAAATCAATGTGTCACTATGTGGTTGAGGATCGTTGACTCACTCGACCACAGTATGGGATTGTGGTGTTAACCACAATCACATGCGAGTTTTGTAGGAACGAAGGCAGGAGCTGTTAGATTATGGATGAGACCTTTAGTTTGTAGATGTTGTATACAATAGTTATGTAATGTTTGTGCTGCATCTGGTACGTATGCTGTTAATTGGATGTATTTTATTATATCAGAACAAATGGTTACTATTTTATATGTTGAGGTTATTCAGTTAGCTCTAATGTGTTGTTATTGTAAAAGAAGAAAATGTATTCCGCTGTCAATTTATATTCTGATGACATCGTTGTTGATGTCATAACGATATGTGAAAATTGAAATTTTCACTTACGCCTTTTTGTAAAAGTCCGGGTCGTTACATTGGCAATTGGCAAGGCCGCTTGCCTCTGGACTGTTAGCTAAGTCCATCCAGACCCTTCAAACTGAAAAGTTGAAAATTAGAGAAACATTTACAGAAAAATAATTTTCCCTAAAGTTAACTTCAGAGCACACATGTATAAATAACTAATAAAGCAGTCAAATAGCAATTCAAAAATATGTAAAGATATAATTGAAAGTTAAGTACTCAATCAGCACAAATTTCCCTACAGATAGAAATTTTAAATAGATTACTTAACTCATGCAATGCGTGTGTGTGTGAAAGCTTTCTCACTATGGTATGAAGTTTGCTGATATGATTTAAAGCAACTGAATTTTCTAAACAAGAGTGAAAATCAATGGTAGATCAGTCAAAAGTCAAACCCTATTTTACTAGGGCTTAGCCACCCTCATCTGATACACTCCCCCTAAGCTGCAACACTTTTCTTTTACTTAGTCGTTTAGTGACCGTCTATTTTCGCAATGATTTGGTCACTGATTGTTTCTTCAGGGACAAGTTTAACAACAGATTTATGGCACAAAAACAATGGATCTTTTCAAATATCAAAATAACTGAAATTTAAATGCTTTTTATCACTTGGTGCTGCAATCTAAAAGAATGCCAGAATTTATGGGTTCTAGGTTCAACTAGCGAGTTGGTCAATTTGACCATCTTAGAAAAAAAAAAAATTTCTCATCAGAATTTTCAGAAGCTAAAAATTAGAGTGTAAAAAAATGTACCTTAGGGGAGCTTTAGATAGTGCACAATTTTTTATCACATGAGAAAAACAACTATCTATCATTAAGATACAACAGGAAAACTTGGCAGATATCAGACATAAATTCTCAATCATACATAAGCATATTCAAGCAATGCACACTGAACTGGGATATCAGGCAAAAACACATGCAATATCTAAAAAACTATCAAAAGAAAAATAAAATAAAATTTTGCATCTTCTCCTTTCTTTTTTTTCTTTTTTTTTTTATTATTATTATTATTATTATTATTATTTTTATGTAAAAACAATAAAAACATGCTTCAATGGTAAAGAAACAAAAACTAAGCCTAGCATGTGTGGTAAGATCGAACCTGTCTTTAAGAAGAAAGGTTCAGAATTACCAAGATAGAAAAGCAACCGCCCGACGTGCTTTTTCTGTCATCCTCAAATAGTACCTGCAGAAGTTTCTCAAGACAATACGAGAAAACAATGGGAATAAAATAATAATGGTTCCTAGATTGCAAGACAAAGAAAAATATGTCATGGAGAAAACAAAGCAATGCAATCAAACCTAATGCTCTAGGATTCGGAACCGAAACCTAGGCATGTGTACCTTCACCATCTAGGTGGGTCCACTCCCCCTCAAGAGGGAATGGATTCATCCTTTCTGACCCATACCTGCCTTCCCAGTGGTGGTGGTTGACAGGCTTTCATCTGGTGGTCCATCCATCTTATCATGCTCCGCATCAACATAGGCAGCTCCTTATAGAATTGGTCACTCTCAGGCTCCTGCGGCATCTTCATGTAGTGTCTTGATTTGTTTGTCTTGGATTTGCCATTCTGATTGGTAGGAACAAATTGTTGCTGTTGCCGCTAATGCTGAGGAGCCTGATGCCATGGATCCTAATGCCGAGCCAGAGGTCTAGTGCCGGATGTAGCTTGTCTTGGAAACTCCTTCTTGACCTTCGATCTCTGAGCTTTAAGAAGTGAGCAATGAGATCAGATATTGCCACTTAAACCATAGTGGTGGCATATAGGAGGCCTTCTAATGGTAGGAGACTTTTGAGTGGCCTTTGCAATAGCCAGAACATCTCCACCAATTACTTCCTTCCCTTTATCCATGTAGGCAGATGGAGGCTTGAGGACTGTGGGCTTGACAAATACAATCTTAGAAGTATATGGGATATCATAGGAAGAAGCTACATACTCGAGTCCGGTTTTATCAGTTGGGCTCTTCTAGAGATATAGCATGTGGGTAAGCTTCTCATCAGTGACTCTCTCCAACTATACCCGTGTCTCCAATAGCTTCTCCTCTACATCTTGAATCTTGAGCAGCAAGAAACTCTTCTCAATCTACAAACTGTTCAGCTCATGGACGTGCTGCTTGCGAGTCTCCCTCAACTTCAAGAACTCTACATAAAAGGACTTTATAGGCCTCTTGGAGTTCTTCCCCTTCTTCATCAATGTGCTCTGAATAGTAGGATTGAGAATCCTCCTTGTCTTCATGTGGAACCATAAAGGCTAGAAATTTCTGATCTTGAGCAGGAGTTTTTTCTTCTTCTTCTGAGTCATCACTGAGAGTCGCATTGTAAGCCTTCCCTTTACTTTGCTTGAGATTCCCACAGTCAGCCCGAATATGCCCAAAGCTTGAGCATTCAAAACATCTGGGACCTCTCGTGTCCTTCAACTCATCATCATCAGGCTCAGATTCTCTAAGGGCCTTCTTCAGTCTTTCGGTGAACTTCTTCTTGAATTTGTCATTCTTCATTAGTCTCCCGAAGTTCTTGGCTAGCATTGCCACTGCATCTTCTTCATTATCAGAGTCTTCCTCATATGAGATTCTAGCTTTCTTCTTGGATGCCTTGAGGGCAATAGTCTTTACCTTCTTGCCTGGAGGCAGAGAAAGCTCATATGTTTGAAGAGATCCCACCATCTCTTCAATCTTCATCTCTTTAAGATCTTTATTTTCTTCAGTGGTAGTCACCTTTATTCTGAAATGCTCAGGCAAAGATCTTAGAATTTTTCGGATGAGCCTTCATCCGAGACGCACCATCGAGTTTCTCAGGTCGCTCATCTTAGTGTAAAACTCCCCGAATGTCTCATCTTCCTGCATCTTAATCTCTTCAAATCTAGAAATCAACATTTGGAGCTTGATAGATTTAACAAGTTTTGTGCCCTCATATGTTGTTTCTAAGATTTGCCTTGCTTCTCGAGCGGTTTCACAGTTTGAAATTCTTGCGAAATCAGACGATGAAAGAGCTTGACATAGAGCATGGAGGGCTTTATCATTAGTAAGTCATGTTTTTTTTTTTTTTTTTTTTTTTTTTTTTTTTTTTTTTTTTTTTCAGAAACTAGCTCAAGATTTGTCTCCTCTGGCTTAGTTCAACCTGTTTCAACAATATTCCAACAATCAATAGATTTTAAAAAGAAAAGCATACGAGCTTTCCAATAGCCATAGTTCGTGCCATCAAAGGCAGGAACAGTATTAAGATTTTGAGACATAGCAAAATAAAATAGAAGTAAACAAGGATTACACTCAAGAAATAAATCTAAACATAGTGTACCAAGCTCTGATACCAATTGAAAAATAAATGACTTCTAATTTACCGTATGTGTGTGCACAGTGTGTAACAAAATATTGTAAATGCGAAATTTAAAGAACACAAATATTTTGTTAACGAAGTGGAAACTCAATTAAGAGAAAAACCACTCCGCGGCAGCCAAACCCAAGAAATCCACTATCAGAAGCCAAAGCTAGTACAAAGATAGTAACACTCACATACCTAATGCAGCGATCGTATCTAGCACTCTAACACATAACCCAACGTGAACGTCTCCCAACCAAGTCTCCTTCTTGAAGGGGTCTTCTATCGATTCATTTACTTTAGGGCTCCTCCTTAAGATAGACTTCAATTATGAGCACAACAACAACCCCACGGCAACGGCTTGAAAGTTAGTGGATCTCTACAATTTTTTCCTTAAATATACTCTCTAAGCTATGAAGAATTTAATACTGAATTCTGTGAATAATACATGCCTAGAGGCCTCAATTTATATGCTCAACAGACCTAAAACAAGTCTGAAACGGATTTTTCTAGGCGACGTCTGGACGTTAGCTAAAAGAGTCCGGAAAGACAACTGTCCGATCGGGTTTCCATAACGCACTCCACACGATTCCATATCAGGACCACGTCCTGATGGTGTTGCCTTATCGTCCGGACGGTTACACTTCTGCGATACATAATTACCATAATAAGGACCGCGTCTAGACGGTGTTGCCCTGTCGTCCGGACGGATGCAGCTGTCTTCCCATATATTTGATTGACATGTTGCCATGACATGTTGTGGAACTTTGATGAGCGTCCAGACATGTTGCCATGACGTCCGGAGGGATGCAACCTTGAACTGTTCGAATCTTCAAGACACTGATGGGCGTCCGAACGCATGACTGGGCCATCCGGACGGAATATTGGGATCCAATTTCTCTGAGTTGGAATCTGCACAGAATCTTCTTTTGAGTATCTTGAACCACTTTTCTGAAATGAAGACTCTAAGATAAACGGCATCGTTGATTATGTAGCAATATTACATAATAATGATTTTGTCAAACAGAATCCAGCCAATCACAAACTAACAATAAGGAAATTGCATGCATACACTCTGCATCCGTCTGGACGTCATAGCAACACCGTCCGGACTAGGTCCTGTTATGGCAATTACGTGCAGACAAAATCCAACCGTCTTGACTCTTGGGCTACACCGTCCAGACGCAACCTTAATATGGAAACGCATGAAGTGCGTTATGGAAAGCCGATTGCACAGAAGACCATCCGGACGCTCAATGCTTCCATTTGGTCGCATCCTAGAGAAATCAGAGACAGACTTGTTTTAGGTCTTCTTAGCCTATAAATAGAGGCCTCTAGGCATGTATTCTTCACAGAATTCGGTATTGAATTCTTTATAGCTTAGAGAGGGTGTTTAGTAAGATATTGTGAAGATCTGCTAGCTCTCAAGCTGTTGCCTGTGTGCTGTTGCTGTGCACGTGTTTGAAGTCTATCTTTGGGAGGAGCCCAAAGGTAAAGGAATCCATACCTATTCAAGTAGGTGACTTGGTTGGGAGGCATTGCGTTACGTGTAAGAGTGCAAGATATGATCGCTGCATCGAGTATATGAGTGTTACTGTCTTTGTATTAACTTTGTCTTGTGATAGTGGATTTTCTGGGTTTGGCTGCTCCGGAGTGATTTTTTCTCTTAATTGAGTTTTCACTTCATTAACAAAATATTTGTCTCTTTTAATTCCGCACTTTTGATATTTTGTTACACGTTGCACATACACACGGTTAAATTAGAAGTCAATTTACATTTTTCAATTGGTATCAGAGCTTGGTACACTCTGTTTAGATTAATTTCTTGAGTGTAATCCTTTTTACTTCTATTTTATTATGACTATGTCTCAAAATCTTAATTCTGTTCTTGCCTTTGATGGCATAAACTATGGCTAATGGAACGCTCGTATGCGTTTCTTTTTAAAATCCATTGATGTTTGGTAGATTGTTGAATCTGGTTGGAATAAACTGGAGGATATCTAACTAATTCCTTAAAAAAATGCACAACTTGCTAAAGATAAAGCCCTCCATGCTCTATGTCAAGCTCTTTCACCGTTTGAATTCGCAAGAATTTCAAACTGTGAATCCGCTCTAGAAGCATGGAAAATCTTAGAAACAACATATGAGGGCACAAAACTTGTTAAATCTACCAAGCTCCAAATGTTGATTTCTAGATTTGAAGAAATTAAGATGCTGGAAGATGAGACATTCAGGGAGTTTTACACTAAGATGATCGACCTAAGAAACTCAATGGTGAGTCTTGGGAAGTCCGTCTCGGATGAAGACTCATCCAAAAAATTATAAGATCTTTGCCTGAGCATTTCAGAATAAAGGTGACTACCACTGAAGAAAACAAGGATCTAGAAGAGATGAAGATTGAAGAAATGGTGGGATCTCTTCAAACATATGAGCTTCCCTGCCTCCAGTCAAGAAGGTAAAGACTATTGCCCTCAAGGCATCCAAGAAGAAAGCCAGAATCTCATCTGAGGAAGTCTCTGATAATGAAGAAGATGCAGTGGCAATGCTGGCCAAGAACTTTGGGAGACTAATGAAGAATGACAAATTCAAGAAGAAGTTCACCAAAAGACTGAAGAAGGCCCCTAGAGAATCTGAGCCTGATGAAGATGAGCAGAAGGACCCAAGAGGTCCCAGATGTTTTGAATGCTCAGGCTTTGGGCATATTCGGGCTGACTGTGGGAATCTCAAGCAGGGTAAAGAGAAGGCCTACTGTGCGACTCTCAGTGATGAGTTAGAAGAAGAAGAAGAAACTCCTACTCAAGATCAAAAATTTCTAGCCTTTGTGGCTCCACATGAAGACCAGGAGGATTCTCAATCCTATTATTCTGAGCACAGTGATGAAGATGGGGAAGAACTCCAAGAGGCCTATAAAGTCCTCTATGTAGAGTTCTTGAAGTTGAGGGAGACTCGCAAATAGCACGTCCATGAGCTGAACTGTTTGCAGATTGAGAAGAGTACCTTGCTGCTCAAGATTCAGGATCTAGAGGAGAAGCTATTGGAGACACAGCTGCAGTTGGAGATGGTCATTTATGAGAAGTTGACTCATATGCTGTCAATCCAGAAGAGCCCAACAGATAAGACTGGACTCGGGTATGCAACTTTTTCCTCTGATAGCCCCTCTATTTATAAGACTGTATTTGTCAAGCCCACAGTCCCCGAGCCTCCATCCGTCTGCCTAGATAATGGAAAGGAAGTAATTGGCAGGGATGTTCTGGTTAGTGCTAAGGCCACTCATAAGCCTCCTATCATTAGAAGGCCTCCTATATGCCACCACTGTGGTTTATGTGGTCACATCTGACACCATTCCTCACTTCTTAAAGCTTTGAGATCAAAGGTTAAGAAGGAGTTGCCAAGACAAGCTATATTCAGCACTAGACCTCTGACATCCATGGCATCAGGTCCCACGACATTAGGCTCCTCGGCATCAGGCTACTCATCATCAGCGGCAACAACAGAGATTTGTTCCTGCCAATCAGACAAACAAATCAAGGTACTACATGAAGAAGCCATAGAAGCTTGAAAGCTACCAATTCTATAAAGGGATGCCCTTATGGATGCAAAGTATGATAAAATGGATGGACCACCAGATGAAGGCCTGTCAACAACCACCACCAGGAAGGCAGGCATGGGTCAGAAAGGAAATATATCAATAATAAAATTAACCACTCGCAATAGAACGAATCCTTGTAGGATAAGGCTATAGAGAGGGTATCGAACCTCAAGGACTGCGTAGGTGTTGTTATCAAGCTTTTTGAGATTAAATAAAACTTAATTCAAAGGATGTTTGACTTTTTGTTTTCTGAAAATAAATACATAAAAGTAAAAACATAAAAATAAAGAGACTATGGATGAGATAAAGAATGGGGAATTGATTTTACCACTCACCGCATAACAATGGTCAATCATAAATTAACAAGGAAAATTAATACTATGCATGATATAGGGCTCGTCTCACTCGAGTAGTCAAGAAATTACCTCTAAAGAATAAGTTTAATCCATCTTCGGTTGGCACGGACCGTCCACCTAACAACTAATATGTGGTACGACCCGTTTTCCCTAGGCAAAGATTAACTATGTCTTTAATAGGATACACACAATCAACAAAAGAGTATAATCCATCTTCGTTTGGTACGAACTATCTACCTAAATTACACTAAATTAGGATGTAGTACAATTCGTCTTCCCTAGGCATGGTCTATCTAACCCTTTTAATCATATGTCAATTAAAACCATTGTATAACAATTATTCACATAATCACAGAAAATATGAATGATTGAGTTCAATCAATATAAAAGACTTTCTAAGACAAGATAAGAAATTCATAATGATTGAATATAAACATTAAGATCAATTTCTCACAGTTATACAACCATCATGCATATAGAAAATACCAAATTAAAATACAATTAAACCATTGTTACTTGGAAAGGGCTACATCAACACCCTTGTAAGAATTTAGCCGCTCATCGTGATGCTAGGATGGCCTTTTGCCATGTTTTTCTCCTCTTCAACTTGTCAAGCCTCCAAGAAGAATTTTTTGTCTAAAGTTAAGCACAAGCACACCTTCTCTTGAAGCTTAGGGGTCTATTTATAGAGACTAGGAGAGGCCTAGAAGCTCTTGGAATTCCAGAAAAATTGTTTCTTGAGTCTTCTTGTCTAAGTATGAGATTGAAACTTCAATCCAAGTAGGAAAAGGATTTCAAATTCGTCCAGAATTGTGGTCTTTTATTGCAGGGCAATTTTGGCATAGTAAATGTCCGAATTAGGAAAAAACTATTTCTAACATATTTGTTTCATTTTTTATTAGCTTTCTAATGCCACCAAATGTATTGCAATCTGATATATAATACAAAAGTTATGATCAAAACACTGAGAAAGGTGTAGAATTCAAATTTGAACCCAATCCGATTTTGACACTTAGTGGAGAAATTTCGATTTAATCCTTCACTTGATTTGATTAAACTTAACCACATCATATAGGTCTTCTATTATGATTGGTTAAGCTTAAACATATCTTCTAAGTCTTCTCAAAGTGTGCTTTAAGCCCAAAATCAATGGAATTAATTGCATCTTTATTTAAAACCTGAAAACAATAAAACAACACAAAATCAAACAAATAACAATGTTAAGGAATTAACATATGCAAGTTAAGAGGCTTGAATATGTAACATTCGACGCTTATCAAAGATGTTCACCCCTTGAGGGGGAGTGGACTCACCTAGATGGTGAGGGCACACATGCCTAGGATTTGGTTCCTAATCCTAGAGCATCAAGTTTGATTGCATTGCATTATTTTATCCTTGACATATTTTTGTTTGCCTTGCAATCTAGCAACCATTTTGGTCTTTTTTTTTTTTTTTTTTTTTTTCCGCCTATTTCTCTTGTTGTTCTTGAGAAACTTCAGCAGGAACTATTTTGGGATGACAGAAAAAGCATGTCGGGTGGCTGCTTTTCTGTACTGGTAATTCTGAACCTCTCTCCCTGAGGACATGTTTGATCTTGCCATACGGTTTAGTTTCTTTACCATTGAACCATTTTTTTTTAAAAAAAAAAAAAAAAAAGAAATTGGGGGAGAAAGATGCAGAATTTTGCTTTTCTTTTAATAGCTTTGTAGATATTGTGTGTATTTTTGCCTGATATCTCAATTCATTGTGCATTGATTGACTATGCTTATATATGATTGAGAGTTTATGCCTAATATCTGCTAAGTTTTTTCTGTGCATCTTAATGCTAGATAGTTTTTTTTCTCATGTGATGAAAAATTGTGCACTATTCAAAGCTCCTCTAAGGTACATTTTTTTCTCTCTAACTTTTAGCTTTTAGAAATTCTTATGAGAGAGATTTTTTTTTTTTGATAAGATGGTCAAATGGACCACCTCGCTAGTTGAACCTAGAACCTAAAAATTCTAACATTCTTTCAATGTTGCAGCACCAAGTGATAAAAAGCATTGAAAAATCAATAAATATGGATAAATAAAAAGATCCACTGCTTATTGTACTATAAATATGTTCTTAAACTTGTCCCTATAGAAACAGTCAGTGACCAATTCATTATGGAAATAGACAGTCACTAAAGGACTAAGTAAAAGAAAAGTGATGCAGCTTAGGGCGAGTGTATCAAATGAGGGTGGCTAGGCTTTAGTAAAATAAGGTTTGACTTTTGATTGATCTATCATTGATTTTCTCTCTTGTTTAGAAAATTCTGTTGCTTGAAGTCATATCATCAAACTTTATACCTTATTGAGAAAGCTTTCACACACACACGCATTTTATGAGTTGAGTAAACTATTTAAATTTTCTATCTACAGGGAAATTTATGCTGATTAATTTCTTAACTCTCAATTATATCTTTGTATATTTTTGAAATGCTATTTGATTGCTTTATCAGTTGATTATACATGCGTGTTCTGAAGCAATTTTTAGGAAAAAATACTCTTCTGCAAATTTTCCTCCAGTTTCACATTTTCTGTGTCAAGCGTCCGGATGATCCTCCTCTTGGGTCCGAACATGTGCGGCTTAGTCGTCTGGACAGTTAAGTAACACGTCCGGACCCTCGCTGTTCTGCTGAGTGCTGATTTGGCAGTGGCCGTCCAGACGGGTAAGTTGCGCATCCGGACAGGTACCCTACAGGTTTAAATCTGCATCTCTTTCTCTCCTGCCGCCGCACAAGTCCTTCTCTCACGCTTTTTCTCTTGTGGTTTTGGATTTTTGTGCGGATTTCTCGTGCTTTCTCACGAGTTTTTCATCCTCTTTTGTCATTTTGTATTTTTTTCTCTCCATTCCAGGTATTTTGCTCTATCTTTTGCATTCTTTTCAGTTCTTTTTAACTGTTAGATTTTTAAGATATATTTTGGAATATGTTTGAGATGAATATTGCATGATATTGATTATTTTCTCTGCTGTTGAGATTGTGATATTTGTTCTGTCATTTATTTGGACTGTTTTGGGATATTTATTGTGTATGTAATTTTTGAGAAAGTCCAAATTACTACTGTTATAATGCCGAATTTTTTTTGGGACTAATTAAATTTCATTGGGATTATTTTTTGCAACCTTCTGGATTATTCTTTGCAGAACCATGTCTGCTAGCAGTTCTCAGCGCAAAGTCCGTCAAAGGACAGAAGAAGGCATAGTTGCTACCAGGGCTAGAATAGAGAATAGGCAAGCTATTTCAAAGAGGAATGTAGTCCGAGCAGATGTCATGGTGGCACCTCTGGATATTATTGATGATATTATCCAGACATATCACTAGGGATACCTCTACAATTGTGCTTGCATTGTGCTTCCCAGGCTAGTGAGAGAATTTTATAGGAACCTAGAGGTGGTACAGGATGATGACAGAGGCATTATACTTCAGTCTACTATTCAAGGGCATGTTTTTCAAGCTGATCCACAGGTCAACAGTAGTATTCTTGGTGTATCTGTGCTTCACATATCAGCAAATCCTTTTAATGGGGTTTTGGAGCCTCCTACCTTTGATTAGCTTAGGGATTTCTTTCATGCTCAAATCTGAATCGGTGCCTTTTCTCCCCCGCACTGCCTGCTCGCAAAGATTGTTCAACACAATCTTTGGCCCACTGTTTGTAGGAGTGAGCTTATCTTGAAGAGAGCTCAGTTTTTATATGATATAGTGATGAGGATGCCTTTTTGCTTATGCAAGCACGTACTCAACCGTATGCTGGAGATGAGAGATGATCATTCTATAGGGCTTCCTTTTGCATGCTTGGTCACGAAGATCATTCTTCAATCTGAGCTAGACATCTCTGCAGAGCCCAAGATGAAAGTATAGGACCCCCTTGGCAATCAAACTCTCATGAAGTCAAATGCCCAGCTGAGGCATGAAGGTTAAGATAAAGCTCCTCAGCCTCCTCCTGTTCAGTTTGAGATACCTACTGGAGCTTCCTCTTCTCAGACTGCTCCTCAGCCTCCACAGTATGAAGCAGGATTTGCTCAGATTTTGGCTGCCTTGGATTCTATTCAAGGGGTATGAGTTATATGCAGTGGGAGGTTCGCTCTATTAACCTTCGAGTGGAGCATTGCCAGCTTGACATCCATAAGTGTCTCAAGCATCATCATCCGTCCCTTGATGACGAGGACTGATTTTTTTTTTGGTGTATTGTTGATTTATTTTGAGACATTTATACTATTTTCCTGTTTTGGATATTTGTAAACTTTTATAACACTGGGTTTTATTTACTCTATTTACCCTTGTCTTGTTGAGACATTAAGGGGGAGTAATTTTTAGCTGATTTTTCTATACTTTTTTTTACCCTTTGTCGTTTTGGTACAAAAAATGGGGAGTATTTTTTGTTTTTGAACTGGGAATGTATTTTTAAACCAGTCAAGTGATTTTTGTCCCAGAATGGCCAAAGGGGGAATTTGTTATTTTGTGATTCGCTGCATTCTGTTTGACAAAATCACTATTATGTAATGTTGCTACATAATCAAGGATGCCGTTTATTTCCGAGTCTTTATTTCAAAAAAGTGGTTCAAGATACTCAAAAGAAGATTCTGTGCAGATTCCAGCTCAGAGAAATTGAATCCCAAGATTTCTTCTAGACGTCCCAATCAGGTGTCCGAACTCCCATCAGTGTCTAGAAGATTCAAACAGTTCAAGGTTGCAGCAGTCTGGACGTCATGGCAACACGTCTGGACGCTCATCAGAGTTCGACAAGAAATCGGATTTCCTTTTCAGACACATATGGGAAGACAGCTGCATCGGTCCGGACAACAGGGCAACACCGTTCGGACGACAGGGCAACATTGTCCGATCGACAGGGCAACATCGTCCGGAAGCGGTCCTTATTATGGTAATTACGTCCAGCAGAAGTGCAACCGTCCGGACGATAGGGCAACACCATTCGGATGCGGCCCTGATATGGAATCGCGTGGAGTGCGTTATGAAAAGCCGGTTGCACAGTTGTCCATCCGAACGCTCTCAGCTATTGTCCGGAAGCCGCTAGAGAAATCCGTTTCAGACTAGTTTTAGGTCTACTGAGCCTATAAATAGAGGCCTCTAGGCATGTATTATTCACATAATTCGGCATTGAATTCTTCATAGCTTAGAGAGTATATTTTAGGGAGAAATTGTGAAGATCCGCTAGCTCTCAAGCCGTTGTCGTGGTGCTGTTGCTGTGCTCATAATTAAAGTATATCTTAGGGAGGAGCCCTAAGGTAAATGAATCCATATAAGACCCCTTCAAGTAGAGACTTGGTTGGGAGGCATTTACGTTGGGCTATGTGTCAGAGTGCTAGATACAATCGCTGCATTGGGTTGTGAGTGTTACTGTTTATGTACTAGCTTTGTCTTCTGATAGTGGAATTCCTGGGTTTGGTTGCCCAGAGTGGTTTTTCTCTTAATTGAGTTTCCACTTCGTTAACAAAATATTTGTGTTCTTTAAATTCCGCATTTATAATATTTTGTTACACATTGTGCACACACACACGGTAAATTAGAAGTCATTTATTTTTCACTTATCAAGGATCTCGGCGTCCGGATGGTGTTGCCCTGACGTCCGGACGGGTGCAAGCTATCTTCCCACTCCGTGTCTGTGAAGGAAAGCTGGAATCTTATCAAACTCTGAAGAGCGTCTGGACGCGTTGCCATGATGTCCAGACAAATGCAACTTTGACCTATTTGAAGCTTCTCGACACTGATGGGCGTCCGGACACATGACTGGACCATCTAGACGAAAACATGAGATCCGACTTCTCTGAGTTGGAACCTGCACATAATTTCCTTGAACACCTGAAATAGCTTTTCTGAAATACTTTTGAAGATTCTAAAATATACGGCATCCCTGATTTAGGCAGCATCATTACATGATAGTGATTTGGTCAACAGAGTGCAGCCAACAAAAACTAACAGGTTGTGTCCTGCAGTAACGGGAGTTCGAGATGTCCAAGCCTTTGGATGAGTGTTTGAGCTAAGTAAATACTTACAAACTGGTATTGTTTTCATGTGCGATATGTCAATGGATTGAACATACTTTATTCTTCATAATGATATGTCATAACCCTACTATTTTCATACTCCTTCGTGATGAGAAATACTGATTTTACAATGTTACTAAGTGAAAAATATTGGCATCGTATAACATGGTACACCAATATGTGCAGTAGGACAACAATGAGTTTATTATACAGGCTTGACCCTTTGGTCACAGAGTTTACTTGAGATGGTGATGGCCATAGATCCAAAAGTTATTTTATGACCGACGCACCATGCTTAAATAGGAGCCATGGTTACGGCTTTCCTAGTAGTGTGGCCACTCGAGGTCCGACTCGGTCAGGCTGATAGTATATGAAGGTATGCGTACAATATCCAAGGCATCGGTGTTGTATTACAGTTCCCTCGAGACATTGCCAACCCTATCGGGAAAGGGTTAATATCATAGATAAACCATATGGAAAAGAGCTATGACTTATATATATATTAATGCTTGTCACTGGGATTATGCCTCAGCAATTCTTAAAAATAAACTACATTTTTATTGGGTGTAATGGCGGGGGGCAACACACACCATTTTGTAAAAATCCACGTTTATAATTCCAAAAATATTAAATGGTTACCTAAGGCTCATTGTTTGACCTGTCTTGTAATTATTTATTTACTAAGTCGTGAACTTACACAATTATTTTTCTTCCACTGTAAAGTACCTCGATGTTTTGCAGATTAGCAAGTTACGTGATGGTAGAGTGAGAAATTTGCTAAGATGAGGACACCAAGTGAATGACTCATATTATCTGGATAGGGTAAATATAATTTAATTGTTATAGTATTGCATGTTTGGAGGCTCTGAGTGTATGATTGATGATACATGATTATGCCGTGTGGATTGTTAAATAAAAACCTCAAATCGTTGGGGAGGCAAATGTTGGAGAACCTCATGCTGCCTTGCTTGTAATTAGGCTAGTAGCTTCTTTTGGTTGTTAGTCCCTCGTTTTAGAAGGGGGCTCTCTCATTATCACCTTAGCCATAAACTGAGTCAGGCTTTTCTCATATTAAATTTTTTCTCCTATCATTCAAGATATTTCAGCACTAGCTCCAACATTTTCAAAGTTGGACCATTAAAGATCTCCATAAGTGTAAGCTTTAGAGTACACCAGGTTGCAAAATGGGCCACTTCCTATCCAATTTTCGGAAGCCTACCAAATTCTTCCCATTTCTCTCTTTTCAGGATTATTATTTAGAAAGACTGTCTTGGTAACTTTCCAGTTTTCTTGTCTTGCTTAAAAAAAATATATACATTAATTCAAACTTCTTTTTTTTTTTTTTTTTTTTTTTTCTCGATTTTAGTCACGAAACAAATACCCATTCATCATATGTAGACTTTCTAGTGCAGTGAAACATTGGCCTTATTTGATTAACAAATAATTCCAAGCACAAAACACTAACAAAACATTAACTTTTACCGCAGCACACCAAAAAAGTATCATCTAAAAAATCTAAGGAATAATACAAAAAAAACCCCTAACTACCTGGCAATTTCCAAAAAAAATTCACGAATTGACATGTGTGACACTTGAATACATCGAACTACTATATTGTTGCAATTAAGCCCATCTGTTATGGTTGACCACGTGACCACTTCGACAAAAATCTTCCCATTTTGCCCTTTTTTCACCAATGAAAAACTAATGTTACCCTTATTTTTTAAAAAAATAAACATAGGTGCTCACAAGCCACCCCCCAACACTCTTGAGCCTTGGGGGTGGGTCGCGGCACCCCTGATTTGGTTTTAGGGGTGGCCGATCAAGTTCTCATAAGGTGGTTCGGCCACCTTTTGAGTTTTTTTATTTTTTATTTTTTTATTTTTTATTTTTTTATTTTTTATTTTTTTTTAAGTATTTCATTTCATTTTTTTTTTGTTTTGTTTGTTTTTATTTTTCTAATTAATTTTTATTTTGATTTTTAAGAAAATAAAAATATTGTAAGAAGAAAAATAGAAAAGTGGTCAAGTGCCAGCACATGACTACTTTTCTATCCAACCAAATGAGCAATCCTAATTGAGTAGCTTATTTGCCACAAAATTGTAGTTTAATGTATTTAAATGTCACAACCTGTCAATTCGTGTTAATTTTTTGAAAATGTGTAGTTGTTAATTTTTATTTTTTTTTTAATCCCAAAATTTTATCAAACAAACTCATTAATTTCCAATCCAACCCATTGAATTTTGGAAAAATTACAATTTAGCCTCTCAAACTACCAGACATTCTATGGAACCCCCCCCCCCCCCCCCCAAACGAACTACCAAGGTTTGGACTTTGGCCTTCCAAACTACCAACTCCTTTGAAAATGGCCACTCCGTTAAGTCTCCCTGTCATTTTGGATGGAAAGCACACCACGTGCCGTGCATGTGATTAACAGGGCACAAAATCTCGAAAATGCCCTTGGGGAAAATTACAATTTAGCCCCCCAAACTGCCAGTCATTTTATAGATAGTCCCTCGAGCTACCAACGCTTGGATTTTTGCCCTTCAAACTACCAAAAAGATTCAAAATGCCCAATTTGTCGAAATATGCATATAATATCCCTGCCACATGTCATTTTTCAATTAAAAAATTAAAAACAAAACTAAAAACAAAAAACAAAAACAAAAACAAAAACAAAAATTTTATTTTTTAAATTGAGAATAATCTTAGTTGATTAAAATTTTATTTACTTTCTTTTTTTTAATCTTTTCTTGAAATAAAAATATGATCGAACTCATTTTTTTTAAATATATATATATATATATATATATATATTAAATTTAATCATTTTAAAAAATCACCCTTTTTGTACCTTTGTTTTTTTTTTTTTTAATATTAACAGAATTTTGTCATATCAGCAAGTCAACACATCACTCTTGATGAGTGCCAAATATTTTATATTTTGACACCTAGCCTTAATTTGCATTTGTTAAATCTTTAACTTTGTTATTTTCTTTTTTCTTTTTTCTTTTTTTAATTTTAGTGTTTTAGTATTTTGCAGGTTATTAATAAAAAAAATGCAGTTCTTATATAAAATTGCAAAGAAGCGGAAAAACAAGCCCACGGAGACATCAAATTGATCTTTGTTGCTTCAGACCCCAAAGTATAAGTGTGGTTTATTCTCAAGAAAGAAGTCACGAGATGAGACATGAGAGATGTTTATTTTGCCAAATGGAATACAAACGAGGGATACACGTCTTTTCTGCAGGATTGGAAGACCGAACCAAGACTCGTTGTTAGCAATAATTTGTGTGACTCAAACACGTTATTCTGGAGGGCTTGCCAACACAGACGCACGTTTTCTTTAATTAGCGTGCATGAGCCGAACACACGTTATTCTCTATGACAAGCAGCTGTGCATGCATTATATATATGCCTTCTCTCCAGATTCAGCACCATTGAACAGAAGACACGAAGTACGAACGTGTGGAGGCGGAACAAAGCTTGCATTTTTCCTATTTCTTTTTTTCCACACTGAGAGCTGTGCATGCACCAAATTCACGCACACCTGCAAGGTACTTAAATTAGAAAAGTGCAAAGCAAGAAAAAAAGAAAAAAAGAAAAAAAGAAGAAGCAATAAGCAGCACCGACTTGTAGCCAGCAAAGCACCGAGTTTTCTGCAACCATGCGATTCTTTTCATAAAAAAAAATAGCTGCAGTTCTTCACGTCTTCTTTCCATAACAGCAGACCAAGAAACATGCAAAAGGATCGCAGCAACCAAAGCACACGTTTATTTTGGGAAGATCTGGGTACCAAACAGCAGACATAAGTTGTCCTCATAAGTAAAGGAGAACCAAGGCAGCACACACACGTCTCTCTCCATAATAGGGAACACCGAGACTAGGCCTGGTAGCACACTCTTCTTTAGGAAAGGATCACAGCACCGACACAAGTCTTTATAGAGGATTACTGCAGAAGGCACGTGATTGACTGAACAAAAGGCAAAATTCTTTCCATGCATGATATCTGCACGCGCGTGATGAGATGGACAGTCGATTTCTTTCCAGAATAGAATGAGACACGTACATTCTCTTTCCAGACCTGGCATTGAACGCACGGGCTGTTTCCAAATAAAGCAGCAGATGTAACACGGTTTTCTTTTCTTAAGAAGCACCGGATTGTTCTCGATCTCCATGCAAAAGACCTGGCAGCACCGGATTATTATACACTGATTTCCTTCCTAATAAGCTAGCAGCACCCAAAACCCTAGGGCTTGCCCTATTTATACGCTTGCCTTTCTCTTGTAAACGGGAAGGGGTGAGAGGCGCAAGCCTATAGCCATACCAAGGCATGTAGCAATTTGTAAGTTTGTAAGTTTTTTATTTTTTTATTTTATGTTCTTAATAAAATTTAGAATTTTCTTCTTAGTGATGAGTAGCTAATTTTTTAACTAAGGTTGAGGATGAAACCTCACCTTTGAAGAGCAACAATATTTTCATGAGAGTTTATACTATCCAATTTTATTGGGTTTAATATTTCCAATGTTTTACTTCTTTTCAATTATTGAGATGATTTTTCGGATATCTATTGTGATTTCCGGATACATATAATGATTTGAGATAATCTCATTTAATTGATTGCTTGGATTTTTCATTTATCAAAACATTGGATATTCATTGTGTTTCGTTCTACAGATAAATTTGATAATTTAGTTTAAACCGGATATCTTTTGTTATTTGTGTAAAGAACGGATTCATTGAATGATTTAATTAATTTTTGAAACATAGTAGAACATACATAAGATTTGTACAGTGAGAACTTCAGATATGTATTGACGAACATGAGAATATGTTACTGTGATTTGGTGGGTGTGGATTCAAAAACCTTGGTACATTTTTTTTTTGTTTTATTTTATTTTATTTTTCTTTTATTCACAAAACCCCAAAATTCGGAATTAGGTTAAAATAGAATTAGTTTAAATAGAAATTAATTTTTGCAATACAATTTCCTATGAATTCGACTTCGCATTTGCACACACACTATATTGCAATTAAAATTCACATCAACTCTCTAAAACAAAATTTATTAAATATTGCATACTGAATCTATCGACTAATTTTAATAAAATCTTTGTCCAAAATTTGCGATCCAAATTACGTTTTCATTCGATTTAATCAAGGTTTGTATAAAATAGACTAAAAGAGTTATGCTTTAATATATCTGAAATGGTAGAAAAAATAATTACATGTTATATTTGATATATACACCAGATTATGACAAAATTATATCATAAACATGGGGCATTACTTTTTTTGGATTTACTAATTCATAAATTACTACTATTTTATAACCTTATCAATCCAAGGACCTACAACAAAGAACTGTGAAGGTAAACGACTAAGATCTGTCCACAATAGCGGCTCTAAAAAAATATTTTTTTCTTAAAAAAGAAAATGATGTTTGGGGGTGGCCTGTGCGAGCCACCCCCAGAGGTGGACAGGGTGTTCTTCAAGTATGCTCCACCAACAGACAATACCACGATTCCAAACCAAGTCACAACAGGTACATTTATTCACTATCATCTCAATATTCAATATTCAGAAGCAAAGAAAAAAATGTGAGCAAATAATAGTAAGTTTCTAGCATTACTTTCTCTAATAATCATCTAACCAATGGATCTTTGGCATGACAAAGAACTTCATTTGTCTAAGGCTGCAATGAATCCAATTGTGTTGACTGCAAGCAAAGTAGTGAGGCTTCCACTCTTTCAGCACGAACGCGAAGCCATGCCCGCCTCCTTGTGTCACGTCAGCCAACATCTGTGCTCCTGTTAAGTTGCACGTTAAGAAGCTCCGAAAGTTTGGAAGCAAGTATACAGTGTGAGGAATTGTGGTATTCTCTATTGGAGGAGCATACTTGAAGAAGACCCTATCTTCTCTCAACATTGCATCAGCCGGTTCGTGCGTGGGAGGATCGAGAAGTAAGACTTTGGGTTCTTCGGCGCATGGAGTCGGTGCATGTACACAAGGCATGGGTCGTCGATTATGTAGTGCCACGTCGAAGAGATGCACCAGAAGCGCATGAGCGACTTGATGGGTAGTCAGAAAAGATGTCGAACAGCATGTCGGCCGGGAACTGCCCCACCCCCATGATTGTTTACTTGAGAGGCCATTGCCAGGCTTGTTAGTTTTATTGGCTTCATTATTTTGACAAAATCATTATCATCTAATGTTGCTATCTTAAACAGGGATGCCGTTTATTTCAGAATCTTCAGATATTCAGAGTTTGTTTCTCTGATATGGAAATGGCCTTATTATGACAAGTTTTAGTGTCACAAGCTTCAAGAAGGCAATTTTAGAGTTCTAGAAAGATTCTGTGAAGTTTCCAACTCAGCAAAAGTCGGATCCCTTGTTTCCGTTCGGACGCCCGCCTGTGACTAGAAGATTCTGAAAAGCTCAGCGTTGCACCTGTCCAGACGTTAGGGCAACACGTCCGGACGTTCTTCAGTATTCAAGAAGAA
The DNA here is from genome assembly GCF_958979055.1 of Alnus glutinosa. Lineage (NCBI taxonomy): Eukaryota > Viridiplantae > Streptophyta > Magnoliopsida > Fagales > Betulaceae > Alnus > Alnus glutinosa. The sequence continues at coordinate 11,958,987 of NC_084893.1, forward strand.
TCCAGTTTTCCTTTGTAGACATGGATCGGGAAAGATAGCTTGCAATCGTCCGGACGCTAGGGCAACACCGTCCGAACGTGGCCTTAATATGAAAACGCGTGAAGCGTGTTATGCAAAGGCGGTTGCATAGTTCACTTTTCGGACGCTCTATGACTCTGTCCCGACGCCGCCTAGAGAAATTCAAATCAGTGGCGATTTATGTCTTATAAGCCTATAAATAGAGGCCTCTAGGCATGTATTATTTATATAATTCGGTATTGAATTCTCTATAGCTTAGAGATGGTGTTTAAGGAGATATTGCGAAGATCTGCTAGCTCTCTAGCTGTTGCCGATGTGTGGTGACTTTGTTCGTGTGAAGTCTAGCTTAAGAAGAAGCCTTAAGCTAAAGGAATCTATTGAAGACCCTTTCAAATAGGAGACTTGGTTGGGAGGTGTTCACGTTGAGTTATGTGTCAGAGTGCAAGATACGATCGATGCATAAGGGTATGTGAGTGTTACTGTCTTGTTACTAGCTTTGTCATCTGAATAGTGGAATTCTTGAGTTTGGCTACCCCGAAGTGATTTTTCTCTTAATTGAATTTTCACTTCATTAACAAAATATTTGTCTCATTTAAATTCCATACTTTTGATACTTTGTTACACATTATTCACACATATACCATAAATTAGAAGTCTCTTTATTTTTCAATTGGTATCAAAGCGGGTACACTCGTGTTTGGATTAAATTCTTAAGTGTGATCCATATTTCTATTGACTTCTTTTATCATGAATTCTTTTCAGCTATCTGAAGAGAATTCTAAAAATAAGTTTCTTGAGGATTTTCTTAAATTGAGTAAAATTTCTAAAAATTCCAATAAAGAACTCAAAAAGGTTAAGCAAGAAAAAAAGTATTTGATCATTAAACTGTCTGAATCACATGCTCTGATTGACTCTTTGAAATCTAAGAATACAATGTTGTTTAACACTATTGATACACTTAAGAATAAATTAAAAGAATCTGAAGATCTCTTGAAAAAAAATCTCTAGTGATAATTTAAAAGGCATGTTTTGTATTTATACAGATATTTCTAACAAGCCTAACTTGATTATTATTGATGATTTGAGTGCTTCTACTTCACATGCTTCTGATTCTGAATTAGATTCTATTGTTATTAAGTCTGTTGTAGTAGATACAACTTGTTTAGATATTTCTGAAAATTCTTGCTTAAATGACGGTGAGAAGCCTAAGTCCAAGGAATCGAGAACACAAGGTAAGTTTATTCCTACTTGTCATATTTGTGGGAAGATTGATCATATTAAATCAAATTGTTATTTGTTGAAATCTCACAGGCCTTGGAATAAGCAAGTTGCTCCTAAAAAAAATAATATTGCAAAATCTTCTTCTGATAAATATGTCACGACCCATAGGAGACATTTATATCAAGAAGGTAAGAACTTTGTTTTGTGTAAAAATTCTATAACATTAAAATTGCAGAGCCTATCAAGAAGTATTTTAGCAAACGAAGTCAGCCTACCTGCCATCATTGTGGTGTCACATGACACATTAGGCCACATTGTCATCAGATCCAGCATCAAAATCCTCGGATCAAGAAAAAAGAGCCAAAGACAAGTAAGTCTAGCTCTAAACCTTTCATGCCTCATTATGCTTTTCGGTGAAAGGCCGAATGCTTTAGAGTGAAGGCTCACAAGACCAAGATGAATCAAATCTATGAAGGGCTTGTCAACATGATGAAGAGTGTCCTAGTCAGACTGAACAATTTGGACATGGTTTACAAACCTGCCTCTCAGGTAAATAAGGTATTGGTAAGGAAGGATGAGACCATTCACCCCTTGAGGGGGAATGGACTCACCTAGTAGTGGTGCAGTCTAGGATTTTGGTTCCTAAATCCTAGTGCATGTCAGGTATGTTTGCATTGCAATGGGTATCTCTGACATTTTTTGTCCTTGCTTTGCATTCTTGCTTGGAACCACATTTATTCTATCCCCATATTTTCTCTTGTTGTCTTGAGAAACTTCTGCAGGTACTATTTAGGGATGACAGAAAAAAACAAGTCGGGCGGCTGCTTTTCTGTCTTGGTAATTCCAAACCTCTCTCCCTGAGGTCAAGTTTGCTCTTACCTTACATGCTTGGATTAGATGTTATTTCTTCTCCATAAGCATGTCTTTGTTGTTTTTTTTTTTTTTCAACATATAAACAAAAAATAAATAAATAAATTGGGGGAGAAGATGTAGAATTTTTATTTTTTCTTTGATAGCTTTTCAGATATTGCATGTATTTTTACCTGATATCTCAGTTCATTGTGCATTGATTGAATATGCTTATATATGATTGAGAGTTTATTTTTAATATCTGCTAAGTTTTCATGTTGCATATTAATGCTAGATAGTTACTTTTATCATGCGATGAAAAACTGTATACTATCCAATGACATTTTTTTTCTCTCTCTCTCTGATTTTTAGCTTCTGGAAATTCTGATGAGAGATAGATTTTTTTGCTAAGATGGTCAAATTGACCAACTCGTTAGTTGAACCTAAAACTCATGAATTCTGGCATTCTTTCTAAGTTGCAACACCAAGTGATGAAAAACATTTAAATTTCAGTATTTATGGATAATTAAAAAGATCCACTGCTTATTGTGCTATAAATCTGTTCTTAAACTTGTCCCTATAGAAACAGTCAGTGACCAATTCATTTCGGGAATAGACAGTCACTAAAAGACTAAGTAAAAGAAAAATGCTGCATCTTAGGGGGAGTGTATCAGATGAGGGTGGTTAGACCCTAGCAAAATAAGGTTTGACTTTTGATTGATCTAACAATGATTTTATTTTTTGTTTAAAAAATTTAGTTGCTTTAAATCATATAAGCAAACAAAATACCTTATTGAGAAAGCTTTCACACACACACACACACACATTGCATGAGTTGAGTAATCTATTTAAAATTTCTATCTGTAGGGAAATTTGTGCTTATTAAACACTTAACTCTTAATTATATCTTTGCTTATTTTTGAATTGCTATTTGACTATCTTGTCAGTTTTTTTTATACATGCGTGTTTTGAAGCTAATTTTAGGAAAAAATATTTTTTCTGCAAATTTTTCTGCAAATTTTCCTATAATTCCAGCTTTTTCAGTGTGGAACGTCCGGACGGACCTGTTCTTGCGTCCGAACACACACTGCCTTGCTGAATGCTCACTTGGCAGTAGCCGTCCAGACTGTTAAGTGACACGTCCGGACGCGTGCGCTTTAGGTTTAAAATCACATTCTTTTCTCCTTTGGGCCACACAACTCTTTGTTTTTCTGATTTTTCTTGCATTTTTGCGATTTTGTGCGTGGTTATCGTGATTTTCTCACGAGTTCTCATCCTCTTTTGTCCTTTTCTGCATATTGTCTCATTTCCAAGTATTTTGCTATGTCTTTTATATTTTTTTTTTAGTTTATTTTAACTATTAGAATATTAGGATTATCTTTGGAATATTTTTGAGATAAAATATTGTTTGACGATCTTCTGTTGCTAAGATTGGGTTTATTGATTTGTTTAAACTATGTTTGGGCGAATTATTGCATTGTATGTAATTTTGGGAAGTCCATTTTATTGTCGTCATAATGCCCATTTTTTGTTTGAACTAATAGGATTTGACATTTTTTTTTAGTATTTTGGGAATATTTTCTTTGCATTTTGTTTCAGAAAAATGTCTTCAGGTTGCTCTCAGTGCAAGGTCAGACAGAGGACGAAAGAAGGAATTGCTGCCACTAGGGATCGCATGGAAAATTGGCAGGTCATCCCCGAGAGGAACATTGTCAGAGCAGATATTATGGTGGCTCCTCTGGATTTTATTGCTGAGATGATCCAGGCCAATCACTGGGGATATCTTTTATGCTGTGCATGCCCGGTGTATCCCCAGCTCGTGCGTGATTTTTGTGGGTACATGCAGGTGGTTTAGGATGATAACAGTGGGATCATACTTCAGACTACTGTTTGAAGGCACACCATTCAAATTGGCCCTCGACTTATCAGTTCCATTATTCCAATGCTAGCCATTTTAGCCAGTCTTTTCTCAGAGGTATTGGAGCCTCTTAGCTTGGAGCATATTATTGGACTTCTTTGATGCCCATCCTCAAGGCGAAGAGCGAGCACACTCACACATCAAGATCGGTGCCTTTTCTCCCCTGCACCAGCTGCTAGCGAAGATTGTTTTGCACAATCTCTGGCCCAAAGCTCATAGGAGTGAGCTTGTATTGAAGAGGGCTCGTTTTTTGTATGCTTTGGCTATGAGGATGCCCTTTTGCTTGTGCAAGCACATCCTCAACACTATACTTGATATGAGAGATGATCATTCTATAGGGCTTCCTTTTGCGTGCTTGGTCACGACGATCTGTCTTTAGTTTGTGACAAACATCTCTATTGAGCCCAGGATGCAAGTTCAGGATCATTTTGGGAGTCATACTCTCATAAAGTCTAATGCTCAATTTCGTTTTGAGAGTCAAGGCGAAGCACCTCAGCCTCCTCCAGTACAGGGTGATCAACATGCAGCTGCCTCCTCCTCTCAGATTGCTCCTCTTCCTCCATCGTATGATGCTAGCTTTGCTCAAATGATGGATATTTTGAGTTCTATTTAGCGGGAGGTCAGCTCTATCAATGTCAAAGTTGAGCAGTCCAGATCTACATCCAGGAGTGCCTCAAGCACCATCATCTACATAATGATGATGATGATTGAGTATTGTGATCACTCTTATTTTTTCTTTAGATGTTTGTTTAAACATCTGTTTATTCTGTTATTTTTTAGACAATTTACTTTTATTCATGTTTTTTAATATTTGTAAGTTTTTAACTGTGGATTTTATATACTTTGTTTACCCTTGTCCTTTTGAGACATCAACGGGGGTATTTTTAACTGTGTTTTTTCCATATTTTGTTTATCCTTTGTCCTTTTGAGATAAAAAGGGAGAGTATTTTTATTTTTAGACTGAGATTATATTTTTAAATCGGACAAGTGATTTTTGTTCCAGAATGGCTAAAGAGGGAGTTTGTTAGTTTTATTGCCTTCATTTGCTAACAAAATGACTATCATGAAATGTTGCTGTCTTAAATAGGGATACTGTTTATTTCAGAGTCTCCAGATATTCAGAGTTTATTTCTCTGATATGGAAATAACCTTATTATGACAAGTTCTAGTGTCACAAGCTTTAAGAAGGCAATTTCAGAGTTCTAGGAAGATTCTGTGAAGTTTCCAACTCAGCAGAAGTCGGATCCCTTGTTTACATCTAAACGGTCCGGTGAAGTGTCTGGATGCCCGCTTGTGTCTAGAAGATTCTAACAAGCTCAGCGTTGCATCCGCTCGGACGTCAGGGCAACATGTCCGAACGCTCTTCAATAGTCGAGAAGAATCCAGTTTTTCTTTGCATACACGAATTAGGAAAGACAACTTGCAACCGTTCAGACGCAAGGGCAACATCGTTCGGACACGACCTTAATATGGAAACGCGTGAAACACGTTATAGAAAGGCAGTTGCACAGTTCTCCGTCCAGACGCTATGCTTCTAATGTGGTCGTTTTGTGTACAAAAATATCAATAATAAAATTACCACTCCTGATAGTATGAATCTTTGTAGGATAGGGCTATATTGAGGGTGTCGAACCTCAAGGACTGCGTAGGAATTGCAATCAAGTTTTTTTAAGATTAAATATAACTTAATTTAAAAGATGTTTGATTTTTGTTTTCTAAATATAAATACATAAAAGTAAAAGAAGTGATAATAGAAAGAATAAGGGGTTGATTTCAGCATTCACCGCAAAACAATAGTCAATCAAAAATTAACAAGGAAAATTCATACTATGCATGATATAGGGCTTGTCTCACTCGAGTAGTCAAGAAATTACCTCTAAAGAATAAGTATAATCCATCTTCGGTTGGCACGGACCGTCCACCTAACCACTAAGATGCAGTACGACCCGTCTTCCCTAAGTATAGATTTGCTACGTCTTTAATAGGATACAAACAATCAATGGAAAAGTATAACCCATCTTTAGTTGATACGAACTGTCTACCTAAATTACACTAAACTAGAGTGCAGACAATCCGTCTTTCCTAGGCATGGCTTATCTAACCCTCTTGATCATATATCAATTAAAATCGTTGTATAACAATCATTCACATAATCACAAAAAATATGAAGGATTGAGTTCAATCAATATAAAAGACTTTCTAAGACAAGATAAAAAATTCATAATGATTGAATATAAACATTAAGATCAATTGTCACAGTTATACAACCAGCATGCATATAGAAAATATCAAATTAAAAGACAATTAAACCATTGTTACTTGGAAATGGCTACATCAACACCCTAGTACGAATTTAGCCGCTCATCGTGGTACTGGGATGGCCTCTTGCCATGTTCTTTTCCTCTTCAACTTGTCAAGCCTCCAAGAAGAATTTTCTGTCTAAAGCTAAGCACACCTTCTCTTGAAGCTTAGGGGTCTATTTATATAGACAAGGAGAGGCCTAGAAGCCCTAGAAATTCAAGAAAAATCGGAACTTAGTCTCTTAGTCAAAGTAGGAGATTGAAAATTTTCAATCCAAGTAGGAAAATGATTCCAAATTCGTCCAGATTTGCGGTCTTTTATTTCAGGGCAATGTTGACATAGTAAACGTCTGAATTAGGAAAAAGTTATTTCTGACATATTTGTTTCATTTTTTATTAGCTTTCCAATACTATTAATTTCATTGCAATCTGATATTTGAGCCAAAAGTTACAATCAAAACATTAAAACTTGTGCAGAATCCAAATTTGAATCCAATCCGTTTTGACTCTTATTGAAGAAATTCAGATTTAATCATTCCTTTGATTTGATTAAACTTAACCACATCATATAAGTCTTCTATTATGATTGGTTAAGCTTATCAATATCTTCTAGGTTTTCTCAAAGTGTGCTTTAAGCCCAAAATCAATGGAATTAATTGTATCTTCATTTAAAACTTGAAAACAATAAAACAACACAAAATCAAACAAATAACAATGTTAAGGAATTAACATATGCAAGTTAAGGGGCTTGAATGTGCAACATTCGACGCTTATCATACCTCCAAACTTACATATTGCTAGTCTCTTAGCAATACAAAACAAGAAATAAAACTGAAAAACAACAAGATAAATCCTTCTTTCGTGGGATGTACGATTGCATTTAGCAGATGCAACAAACCTTTTAAACCCTTAGGACTCCCTAGTAGAAGAGTGAAGCCTTGTGAGGGTTTGCCAAAATTGATACCCACAAACATTATGCAAGATCATGTTATCTATAAGATTTAAGTGTCACAAAAACAATGATTCTCATTCATTAGCAATCTTAACAAAATAAACTTCATCTTCTATATTTTAGGTAATTAAGAATTAAGCTACTAACATGGCATTATGAGATATCACAAGATTCAATCAGTGTAAAGTGAACTTAACACATAGTCATGAAGTTTTAAAAACTAATCTCAATCATGAATGGTTCAATACTCAAAATTTGTTGGACTCCCCATTAGATAAAACAACCGAGGCATATTTTCTTTTTTCTTTTTTCTTATATATATATATATATATATATATATATATAGAGAGAGAGAGAGAGAGAGAGAGAGAGAGAGAGAGAGAGAGAGACTCTGTAATGCTTAGCTCCTTTAAGCTTTCTAATTGACCCATATAATGAGTGTTAAGTCAATGACTCCCAAACCAGATTGTTTTAGGGCACTAGGTGTAAAACTCCCTAAAGACTTACTAACTCGAGTAAAAAAGGCTATGAAACTAAACTTATTCATTTTATCAATCAAAGAAAACTTCCGCTTTTTGACGCGAACACTCAATGCTTAATGAGGCAAGAGGTCTAGTTACTCAGCGAAAAGCTCAAAGTGATCAATATTATTCTTTTTTTTTATTATTTTTTTTAATGACAAGGTTATTCCTCCAACAAGTTACCCAGCTGCATCCAAGATATTAATAACAGACATAACTGATTTCAAATTTCATACCCCACAGACTACTTGTTAGTGTGCTTGTGAGAATCAAATTGAAACAAGTAATATCTCATGCTGCCAAAGAAAATAACAAAACTCTAAATTCTCTTGTCAAGTGATCATGTGTTCATCATGTTAAGCTCACCAATGAAATACAAATCAAAATTAAAGTTAAACCAAAGTCTTAGAAATAACATAGCAAAATATTGGACTGTGTTTCGGTCTTCTATGCCTCCAAACTTGAATCACACATTGTCCCTAATATGTATATAGAACTAAACATAACAGTAAGAGGATAGGAATACCTGAATGAGTAGATATGGGGCATATAATACCCCCAAACTTGATTGCAAAAACACATATCCTGAAAAAGAGAGTGATACTCCAACCAAATACCAGTAAAATGCAACACATTGTTGTAAAAATATAAACTCAGAATGAAACAACAATGGAGAAAATAAACCTGGAAGGAGATCATGTACCCTGACCTGATGGAGGACTCGAGCGCACATTGCATGTGCTCGAACCTATGAAGTTAACTCATTTAGTCAAAATATGTGGGATCTGCCAAGCCAACGGAATCCACATCCTTGATGCACTTAATACTCTCTGACCCTTAAGTTTAAATTTGAAGCACCAATCTTTTATTTTCTTGGACCAAAGAGAATAAATTTTACCTATAGAAACGGTAATTCTGAATGTTCGCATATCGAGGTAGATCCCTCTGAGTATTCTCAAACAGTTTCTCATCCGAAAGGGAATCATGAGCTGGAATAGGGGCTCGGGGTTCATACGGCATTTTGAGAATAAGAGTAGATGATGAAAGAGCCTCAGTGCTCACTTCCTCGCCTTTTGTCCAATGTAGAGCTTGTGGGGCCTTAATTTGCTCCTCCTTCCTATTTTTCACGTGAGTTTCGACCAATTCTCCATTCTTTCGTGTGGTGATAGCTTGCTCATGATAAGAAATACTCTCATCCACCATGTAGTGTTCATCAAGATTGGCCACCGGCTGACTTTGAAGCTCTTCTTCTTCTATTTGATTTGCTATTTGCTCAAATTGAACTTTGATCCTGGCTATGGATTGAAAGTGAGAGTTCAATGTTTGATTGAAAGAGGTCACTGTCTGAGCGAGAGAGTTCACTGTTTGATCCATATTGCTTATAAGTTTCAACATCTGATCTTGAAAGTCAGAACTCATCGAATGAGGTGGTTCAACCTGAAACTGTTGCTGTGGAGTTGCTTGATCAATGAACTACAGATATGCCATGCCTGATGGTATAGTTTATGAAATTGTGGAGCATAATTTTCAGGAGCTTGAGCTTGCCACGAAATACTAGACTGGTTGCTCCATGCCAGGTTATAGGAATCAAATTAAGGGTTATTCCTCGGTCTAGAGAACAATGTACTCATATGCTCATAAGAATAAGGGTAAATGTCTAATAAATCCCTGAGTCAGAGCGCCATTTGAATTCGATCCCTCACTTTTTGAAAGTAAGTATTTGGTGCTTTACTTTTTCGCAAATTTGAAAATGATCCTTCCGTCATTTTTCCATCCATTTTTCTAACTTTCGTCTGGGTGAGTCAGCACTTGTCCACGTAGGCCCTTACAAGTCATAGTAAAAACGATGCCATTTTGATTTTCGACCTTAAACGTCATCCCCAACATGTGCGGCAAGAGTTTTAAGCATAAAGCTGAGGATTGAAGACCGTCGTCAACTCTTGGGGAAGGATGCTTAGAAAAGAAAAAAAGTTGAAAGAAGATGAAGTCGCCGGTGGAATGGAAGCCAAATTTGATCAAACCCATGCAAATAAGGTTAAGTAACGGTAATTTTTCAGATCTTAGTTTCAGATCTTGTTTCTTGGTGAAATTTCTCCAAATCTGACTATTTAGGGTTTGCAATCACCGTCACGGTCGTCCACTTCAATGTCGTTTGTGAAAGCTGATTTGGGTGTGGATGCACTGACATGCAAATGCGGCCTTCGATCTCCATTAAGAAACTCTTGGACAACTGCAAAACCTGGGAGGCGCTTCTTTGGGTGTTCCATGTATGATGCACAGAAGGTAAATGAACCGTACCTCAACTGTTTGATAATATGCCCAAATGAGTATCACCTATATGAATGTATGTATAACCGAACCATTTTTTGGGTGTGCCGTGTATTATGACGCTTATTGTGTTTTTTGTTGTGTTGTTTTGGTTAGAAAGCCAGGCAATGCCGTTTTTTCGTTTGGTTTGACAAAGAGACATGTCCCCGGGGAAAGGAAGTGCTGCCTCAATTACGTAATGAATTGAATTGCTTGAAGGAAAAGGTTATACAACTTAGAGCACGGAAGAGGCAGCTTACTCAAATGTTGTTATTTTTGACAGTTGTGTTTATTGCTTTTGTGGGAGTATGGTTGATGGGGTGCTTGTAATGTTTTTTATCTTTTTGAAATGGTAGTGTGTTTGTGAAGGAAGTATTTGTAATGGTACATTCAGCTTTGGCAGTTTTGGATGGTTGATGGAGTGAATTTAACACTCCCATTTTGTGACTTTGGATCATTGTATGTATGGTACTCCCATTATGTAGATTGTGCGACAATTATGTATAATATCTTATGTGGAATGTGCAACAATTGTGTATAATATATGTTTGTCATCATCATAAATACATGCAAAATACCAACACAAGAACAATAACGCAAAATATTGTTCATACCACCAACATAAATTCAAGGACCACATGCATCCCAAAACCCTAACCGTGTTCACAATACCACAATGTACATTATATATCTGTTTGTTATCATCATAAATACATGCACAATACCAACACAAGAATAATAACACAAGGATATTGTTCATACCACAAACATAAACTCAGGAACCATTTGTCCAAAAAACAACATTCACTAAATACAACCTCTGGAAATTTGTTCATATCACCAACATAAACTACATAAACTTATCCAAAATAGCAACATTCACTAAATACAACCTCTGGAATATCACAAAATATTGTTCATACCACCAACATTAACTCAGGGACCATTTGTCCAAAATAACAACATTCACCTAACTACATCCACAAAATATCACAAAATATTGTGGATACCACCAACATAAACTATCCATTGTTTATCCAAAATAGCAACATTCACCTAAATAACCTCTCATACACAAATTGTTCATCAAACCATTCTACCAACTGACACGAATGTTTAGATCATTACAAAAAAAGTCAACAACAACATGTTCATTGAGTAGCCATTGCCTTGCCCTTACGCCTTTGAACACGAGTTTGCACAGGTTGGGATGACGTAGCTTCATTTTGAGATACCTAGAACATAGCAAAGAATAAGAACTTGAACAATACTAAATTCGGTAATTGAAGAACTTAACTATATTAAACTTACATTTGAAGAAGTTTCAGCAATCTTCCTCTTCTTTGGGTTCCATCTCTTTCGGTTAGGGTTTAGGGGTAGATGGCAACCCTTGTAGTTGTGACCCTTACTCCCACAGTTGCCGCATGTGACCATATACCCACTACAGCTTATCTTGTATGGGTTAGTGGGCTCATCGGGTGCTCTTCTCCTAGCTTTTCTTGGACATCCAGGCTTAACTCTATCAACTTGAGGCAAAATTTCATCATAGGCACCAACATCTGGCCACTCTTCAGGCCCTGGCATAGCATGTACCTGTGGTTCATATGCCTGCATGTACTTATCCATCATGTAATAGCCATCTAAAAATTGCTCAGGCTTTTGTTTGTGCATGTAAATGGCAGCACAAGCATGTGCACAAGGGATACCATTGAGTTGCCATCTCCCACATGAGCATGTACCTTGAGCCAAATTCACTATTTGACGTGCGTCGAACATGTGGTCAACCTTGAACTCCAACTCATTCTGCCATCTACATATACAGTTCTTTGCTTCGTCCTTGGATCTTTCTAACTTCTTCTGTATTTTGGGACATATTTTGTGAGAAGCGGCTCGAACTCCATCTTTTTTTTGCTGGAATCTTGTCATCAATTGTCTCTAGATCATTTCCAGCATCGTCAAGAGCGGCTTGTCCCTAGACTCTTTGATCCATGAATTGAATGTCTCTGCAAGGTTGTTTAGAAGCATATCACTCTTCGAATGTGTAGAAAAGGCATGTCTAGACCATGATGCAGGGTCGACATCATTAAGATACTTATAGGTACCAGCATCCATACTTGCTATCACCTTCATGTGATGCTGAAATAGCAATGCATTTGATGCTCTTGCAGCTCCCCACAATTGATCCTTGAATGCTTTCCCTTTGTATCCCTTTGACTTGAAGTTTACATGTAGATGACGCATACAAAATCAATGCTCAGCATGTGGCAACAAATGGTCTACTGTGGGACCAAGCCCCTGCACATTTGCAACAAATTATATCAATAAAGATCAGAAAAAAGACAATAATAATAATAAAAAAAAGCGTAAACATGACTTCCACATTACCTTCTGTCGATCAGACATAACAGTCCACCCGCGACCTTCCCCACTTCCCACATAAACATCATCAATAAGAAGTCCTAAAAACCACTCCCAAGATGCCCTTGTCTCACCCTCTGCAACTACATATGCAATGGGGAACATATCATCATTCCCATCCTTCCCAATGGTACACAACAACTGGTCCCCTACTTCCCCTTTAAGGTGGCAAGCATCCAAGCATACAATTGGCCTACAACCATACTTGAAACCTTTATTGCATGCATCTAAGCATATATACAACCTCTGGAAGCAGGATCTCTCTATTTTCACATATGCACTACTGTTGGGATTTGACCTCAGTATGGCTTCACAATACTTCCTTGCATGGCGGTATTGCTCCGAATGACTACCATAGATTGCCTTAAGTGCAACCTTTTTTTCTCTCCAGCATCTGCCTACAGGAACATCAATATTGTGATCCCTTTTCACCCTTTGTTGCAATGCATATAGGGTCCATGTGGGATCATCCTTGAAATCAGGCATATACTTGGTGGCAAGAAACTGCACGTCAACCATCGTATTCTCATACTGATTCCCACATTGATGGTCTAGTCTGAATGTTTTTATCTGTATTGATTCTTTCTTTGCATCCAAAGATGCGTGAATCCTCAATTCACAACCTTCACCTTGCTCTTTACAAACTGCACTCACCCTCACCCTATCATTGTGTTTATATTTGAAATCAAACCCATTTTACACAACATACCATTTTAGTGCCTTTTTAAATACACATGTATCAGCAAACAGTAGCCCCTTCTCCAACACAATTGGCACCCTCATGTCATGGTTCTCATTAAACTCTCGATACCTCCTCCTTCTTCGTTCTGTCAACTCATCATCGGACCCATCCAAACTCATCAACTCTTCACTATCGTAGTACTCTTCACCATCTTCATGTCCAGTGCTTGCATGTGGTTCCTCACCCACAAACTTTCCCCACCAATTTTCCATGTATTCCTTGTTAACTGGAACATCACTTGTGAATAGATCGTTGTCATCATCAGTTATTTCAAAGTCACTCAACTACAATTCTTCTTCATCAACTAAGTCTGGCACATTAGGAACACTACATTCAACCCCATTTTTCCTTCTAGCAGACACTCGGGCACCCTTTCTACCAGTGGCACCACCCATTTTTTTCCTCCCACCCTTTGGTTTTTTTCCCTTTTTCTGTGAAACCCGTTCTTTCTTTTTTGAAGGCTTTGTTGTAGCATCACCATCGACATTCCCCTCAATATTTTCTGCATCAACCACATGTCCAGCATTCCCCAAACCAGCATCCCCCTCGGCATTCCCCAAACCAGCATCCCCCTCGACATTCCCTAAGCCAGCATCCCCCTCACCATTCCCCAAGCCAACATTCCCCTCATCATTGATGAGTGCCAAAAAATGTATATTTGGACCCCTTAATTTACATTAGTTAAACCTTTAGCTTTGTTATTTTCTGATGCTTTGGTTAGTTTTAGTGTTTTTATGTTTTGTAGGACAATAAGAGAGAAATGATATAATTCAAGCAAAATACAAGGAAATTCGGATGCAATAGACTATTAGATTTAGACCTATCATGACTTGACCAAACGATATCTGTTTTGAGAGTTTCTTAGGTCTAAATTGAAGTTCGAGATGTCAGCTTTCAAACCCAACAAGTTTCAGCCTGTTTGGAGATACATACAAAAAGATATTGCTGTTTTAATTTTAGTCATTGGATCATCCGAAAATCCGGAAGTTTGTCCATCTCTTTTTTTTTTTGGTCCCATTCCTTGTCTCCTCAAAGCTGGGCAGCAGCTCTTCCCAAAAACCTGCACAGTAGCTCTTCCCAAAAACCTGCACAGCAGCATTTCTCTTCTCCCCAAGCAGCAGCACATGTCATTTTCAAGGGCTGGACAGCAGCACCTTCACTTTCTCTATGTGCTGGACAGCAGCAACTCAAGGACCAAGACAGCATGGGCAGCAAGGTGCCTCACGTCCACACCAGCAGCAGCTCTTAAGCAGCGCAGCACCTACAGGATAGCTCCTCCAAGCAGCACTCCACGCCAGATAGCTCCTGCAAGGACAGCAGCAACTCCCAAGACAATGCAGCAATTTTCGCACCCAAAGCTGGACAGAACAGCAGACACATGGACAGCAGTTCATGCACATCCAGCAACTCCCAAAGACCAGCACCGAATTGTCCAAGGCAAGGACAGCACACCCAGTAGACACACACACGGACCAAAAGATTTTTCCTCTTCTTGGTTTCTTGTTAGACCGAACATATACAAGCTTTGAAAGATGTTTGTGCTGGATGAACTAAAGTGTGGAGAATCACGTGAAAGGGTAGCAGAAAAAGAGACAACCTGCAGGGCAGAAGCGTCATTTTCCTAGCAACACCAAAATAAAAGGGGTAGTTCTTTTTTTGTAAGGGGAGAACGAGGAGGAAGAGGGTGGAGTGGGGCACAGCCCTCACGCACTAAGTCTCTCTTCTAGAGGATTTTGTTCTTCCATTTTTTTTCCTTTTGTAAGTGTTTATTTTTATGCTTTTAATTCAAGGTTTTAGATTTTATTTTTATTATTATGTGTAGCTAAAATTTCATCTAAGGTTGAGGATGAAACCTTACCATTGAAGAGAAATTATGTTTTCATGCTTGTTTATGCTATTTGATTTTATGGGCTTTGGATTTCTAATTGTTTTACTTCTATTCGATTTTTGAGATGATTTTTGGTATCTTTTGTGATTTCCGGATACAAGTGATGATTTGAAGTTATCTCATTTAATTGATGGCTTGGGTTTTCATTTATCAAAACATTGGATATTCATTGTGTTTCGTTCTACGAATACATTTGATGATTTGGTTTAAACTAGATATCTTTTGTGATTTGTGCAAAGAACAGATTCATTGAATGATTTAATTAATTTTTGAAGCAAAGTAGAGCAAACCTAAGATTTGTCTGTGAGAAATTCAAATATGTGTGATGAGCATGAGAATAAGTTGCTATGATTTGGTGAGTGTAGATTCCAAAACCCTAGACCCCTTTATTTTCATTATTTTTGTTTATGCTTTCTTTTGTTAAAAATCACTAAATTTGGAACTAGGTTAAAATAGGATTAGTTTGAATAGAAATTAATTTTCACAACACAATTCCTCGTGGGATCGATCTCGCACTTGCATAACGCTATATTGCAAACGATTCGTGCACTTGCGAGAGTACTTTAAAATTTGCACAACAACCATCACCCTCTGGCGGTGGCAAAAACAATACTTTCCCAACAATATCTAGTTCATCAACCCTATATTCGACATATATGTGAACACTCATCAATCCATATACTTCTACAATGTTGAGAAAATCCACTACTTGTTCATCATTTGTCAATGGCTTCCCCAATTCCTTCACATCATTGTCATCCATCTTGAACCAGTATCTTAGGTCATTCACATACCTAAGATCCCTAACAACATCCTCAATTTCCCATGCCGAAAGGAAATCAATATCGTAGTTTTTGATTTCATCCTTCAGCCCCCCAACATATTGAAGGCCAGGATTGTGTTGCACTACTCTACCATGGTGAATGGTGATATCCAGTAACATATCTGCAGATGGAGTTGTGAATGAATGAGAGTTAAAGAATTTTTTGTTGTTGGAATTCTAATTGCTGAATATAAAATATGATGTTGAAAAAATATGCATGGTTTAGATGAAAAGTTTGCATGAAAGGTTTGGAGTACGTTGCCAATGTTTCAGAATAAAGTTTGTCCAACTGTTACTAACATGCATCAACAATAAAGTGAACAAACTATGTAAGAAAAGCTTTTAAGTTGACAAACCCAGGGACCACAAGGGACCACATGTTAACTGTACGTCTAATGGTAAGAATTTAAAGAAATGGTTTGAAAACAAGAAACTCAGGGACCACAATGTCAAACACATTACACATAGTCACTGCTTACTTTATTCTGAAACACATACTCGGGACGACGAAAATGACCCCACTGCCCCACATGTGAACTGCTTAATTTATTCACAACTACCCTTACTGACAAACACATAGCACTAATTTATGTTTCCCACCACCCGTTTTACAAGCCATCACAACATCAACATCTGACCCACATGTTGAAAAGTTTGCAACATCCAGACAAATATCTACATTGAAGTTGACAACTCAACAATAACAAATTCCAAACTAAAAGTTATATAAAATTATATCCACAACGGTGATAACAACATCATTTCTTAAAATCTGGACAAAATTACCCAAAACCCTAAATTGGGAAAACCCTAAAATCTAAAATTACGTAAAAGTCGAGATGTTACCTTCAACACAAGGATGCCGGAGACAATGACAATGACCACGAACGTAATGGATACGAAGAGATTTTCCACAGCAACGTCAGGGACCACGGACGGAGACGACGAGCACGGACTTTGTTTTTGGATGAGTAGAAGTGACAAGTCCTTACGTTTTCCACTGTCTTCACTCTTTCCTCTCTCGGTATTCATGAAAATTTTCAAAATGCCGTCCATACTCTTGCCGTATGTGTTGGGGATGACGTTTAAGGTCGAAAATCAAAACAGCATCGTTTTTACTATGACTTGTAAGCGCCTACGTGGACAAGTGCTGACTCACCCAGACGGAAGTTAGAAAAATGGATGGAAAAATGACGGAATGATCATTTTCAAATTCGCGAAAAAGTTAAGCACCAAATACTTACTTTCAAAAAGTGAGGGATCAAATTCAAATGGCGCTCTGACTCAGGGATTTATTAGACATTTACCCTAAGAATAATTAGAAAATTGTCCAGCAGTAGGACAATCTCTAACATGGTGATAAGGACTATAACAATATGAACATGGTCCATGGGGTGTTGGAATGCCTCCCCACATGAAATAAATTGACAAAAATAAAATAAAATAACAAAAGAAAAATAAATATAAAAAAATAAAAGTAAAGAAACCAAAATTAGAAATAAAATAAAAACAGAAACAAATTAAGTTAAATTCAATATTTAAAACTTAATAACATAACTGTTTGCAGTCCTCGGCAACGACGTAAAAAATTGATGTGGTCGTTTTGTGTACAAAAATATCAATAATAAAATTACCACTTGTAATTGTATGAAGCCTTGTGGATATGGCTATATTGAAAGTGTCGAACCTCAAGGACCGCGTAGGAATTGCTATCAAATTTTTCAAGATTAAATATAACTTAATTTAAAAGATGTTTGATTTTTGTTTTCTAAATATAAATACATAAAAGTAAAAGAAGTGATGAGAGAAAGAATATGAGGCTGATTTCACAATTCACCACATAACAATAGTCAATCATAAATTAACAAGGAAAATTAATACTATGCATGATATAGGGCTCGTTTCACTCGAGTAGTCAAGAAATTACATCTAAAGAATAAGTATAATCCATCTTTGTTTGGCACGGACCGTCCACCTAACTACTAAGATGCGGTACGACTCGTCTTCCCTATGTATGAATTTGCTACGTCTTTAATAGGATACATACAATAATGGAAAAGTATAATTCATCTTCGGTTGGTACAAACTGTCTATCTAAATTACACTAAATTAGGGTGTAGTACAATTCGTCTTTCCTAGGCATGACCTATCTAACCCTCTTGATCATATATCAATTAAAACTGTTGTATAACAATCATTCACATAATCACAGAAAATATGAAAGATTGAGTTCAATTAATATAAAAGACTTTCTAAGATAAGATAAGAAATTCATAATGATTGAATATAAACATTAAGATCAATTCTCACAGTTACACAACTATCATGCATATAGAAAATACCAAATTAAAATACAATTAAATCATTGTTACTTGGAAAGGGCTACATCAACACCTTAGTACGAATTTTACTGCTCATCGTGGTGCTGGGATGGCCTCCTGCCATGTTCTTCTCTTTTTCAACTTGTTAAGCCTCCAAGAAGAATTTTCTAAAGCTAAGCACACCTTCTCTTGTAGCTTAGGGATCTATTTATAGTTGCTAGGAGAGGCCTAGAAGCCCTAAAAATCCAAGAAAAATCAGAACTTAGTCTCTTAATTCAAGTAGAAGATTGAAAATTCAATCCAAGTAGAAAAATGATTCCAAATTCATCCAGATTTAAAGTTTTTTATTTCGGGACGATTTTGACATAGTAAACGTCCGAATTAGGAAAAAGCTATTTCTGACATACTTGTTCCATTTTTTATTAGCTTTCCAACGCCACTAATTCATTGCAATCAGATATCTAAACCAAAAGTTATAATCAAAACACTAAAACTTGTGCAGAATCCAAATTTGAATCGAATCCGATTTTGACTTTTATTAGAGAAATTCTGATTTAATCTTTCCCTTGATTTGATTAAACTTAACCACATCATATAAGTATTCTATTATGATTAATTTAGCTTACCAATATCTTCTAGGTTTTCTCAAAGTGTGCTTTAAGTTCAAAATCAATTGAATTAATTGCATATTTATTTAAAACCTGGAAACAATAAAACAATACAAAATCAAACAAATAACAATGCTAAGGAATTAATATATGCAAGTTAAGGAGCTTTAATGTGCAACACAAAATCAAACAAATAACAATGCTAAGGAATTAATATATGCAAGTTAATGGGCTTTAATGTGCAACACAAAATCAAACAAATAACAATGCTAAGGAATTAATATATGCAAGTTAATGGGCTTGAATGTGCAACATTTGACGCTTATCGGCTTCCATCCGGACGCCGCCTAGAAAAATCTGAATCAGTGGCGACTTAGGTCTTCTAAACCTATAAATAAAGGCCTTTAGACATATATTATTTACAAAATTTGGTATTGAATTCTCTATTGCTTAGAGATGGTGCTTATGAAGATATTGTGAAGATCTACTAGCTCTCTAGCTGTTAATAGTGTGTGGTTACTTTGTTCGTGTAAAGTCAATCTTAGGGACAAGCCCTAAGTTAAAGGAATCCATTGAAGATCCCTTCAAGTAGGAGACTTGGTTGTGAGGCGTTCACATTAGGTTACGTGTCAGAGTGCAAGATATGATCGCTACATAAGGGTATGTGATTGTTACTGTCTTATTACTAGCTTTGTATTCTAAATAGTGGAATTCCTAAGTTTGGCTGCCCTTGAGTGGTTTTTCTCTTTATTGAGTTTCTATTTCGTTAACAAAATATCTGTCTCATTTAAATTTTGCACTTTTGATATTGCACAGAGCATAAATTAGAAGTCTCTTTATTTGTTAGGGCTAATACTTTTTTCTAGCTCTAGGGGGTGGCCGTGAGCTACCTCAAATTAAATCTAATAATTTTTTTAAAAAAATGAGTTCATATTTTTATTACGAGAAAAGATAAAATAAAAAAAGTAAAATAAAATTATAATCAAATGAGATTATTCTCATTTTAAAAAATAAAATTTATTCTTTTAATTTTTTTAATTTTTTAATTGAAAAATGACACGTGGCAGGGGTATATTATATGCATATTTCTAAGGGCATTTTCGGGAGTTTGTGTCCTATTAAGTCACGTACACGGCACGTGGTGTGTTTTCCATCTAAAATGACTAATGGAGTGGCCATTTTCAAAAATATTGTTAGTTTGGGGTCAGAGTCTAAGCCTTAGTACTTCGAGGTCATCTATAGAATCAAGGGTAATTTAGGAGGTTAAATTTTAATTTGAGATAATTGCACCGTTAGTCCCTGTGGTATGCCATAATTATTTTTCACTCCATATGGTTTAAAAAGTTCATGGGAGGTCCCTGTGGTATGCAATAATTACGTTTTACTCACTAGGTTGATTTTCCGTCCATCATTTTGACGGAATCTGTTAACCCTACACGTCAGCGCTACGTGTTGCTAATAAGATGGCGACACGTGTCCATTTTAATAAAAAACTATAAATTTATTAAAAAAAAAACTTATTTTTTTAAAAACAAAAAAACAAAAAAAAAGGAAAAAGGCAAGCTAAGGGGTGTCTGGGCCACCCCTAGCCAATGAGGGTGGCCAGTAGATCTAGGGGTGGCCTGGGCACTCCTTGGCCTGCCCTTTTTTTTTTTTTTTTTTTTTTTTTTTTTTTTAAAAAATAAGTTTATTTATGTTTTAATAAATTTATATTTTTTTATTAAGATGGACATATGTCGCTATTTTATTGGCGACATTTGGCGCTGACGTGTAAGGCTAATAGATTCCGTCAAAATGGTGGATAGAAAATCGACCCAAGAAGTAAAACGTAATTATTGCATACCACAGAGATCTCCCATGAACTTTTTAAACCATAGGGAATAAAAAAAAATTATAACATACCACAAGGACCGACGGTAGAATTATCCTCTCTAATTTTTTCCTCGAATTTTTGTCGATAAACCCTAACATGAGTCCGTTTAATCGCCCGGGATCAGACCCCTCCCACTTCTTCTTCAATCTTCGCGGTCTCCCCTCTCAATCGCTCCTGTGTCTCTGATTGGAGCCTTCGAATGGACGAAACCGATAGGATTACTGGCGTCTTCATTGATGAAGAAGAAGAAGTTCAAGCACAAGAAGGAGAAGAGGGGAGCAGAAGCCGGGTGTTTGCACAGCTAAAACCCTACTGCGTAGAGCTTTTGGAGCTGGTTGAAAACCCTAAGAAGCACACCCCTGTGATCCCCGCTATGCTTCAGTTTCTTGGCAGCTCTCCGTCCTCAGCTCTCCAGCACTTCTTCGAGTATGCCATTTCTCACATACATATTTATGAATTAATATGAATTGGTTCATGCTAGTCATTGATTTAGGCTCTTTTCTACCTTGAAAATTTTGAATTTTTTTGGATGAATAAATCATAATTCTTGAGCTGTACTGTCCTTTTCTATTTTTTATTGTTTGTTTCTTGGAATACATATTTGTGAATTAATATGAATTGGTGCGTACTAGTCATTGATTTAGGCTCTTTTACACCTTGACAATTTTTTTTTTTTGGGTGAATAAATTGTAATTCTTGAGCTGTACTATCATTTTCTATTTTTTTGTTGTTTGTTTCTTGGAATGAAACTTTTTGGTCTATGAATAAAATTTTTGGAGACCCATTTTGGATAACAACAATTCTGTTTTGGTTTACTTCTTAGCTTTACTTTTGATTGGTTGAGGGATAAATTTTTTGGTACGAGTGTAGCAACATATTGGTGTGAGGTAACTGGTGGAAGAGCATGGGTGTTCTCAGGAACTAGAACCCATGAACACAAATTTAAGGAAGAGAGATCTTGTTTTGATACATATAGTACACACACACACACACACACACACACACACATATTTTTGGGTCATCTTCTTCTAGCTGGGAAGTCACCGAAATTTCCAAATAGATGCTGTTCTGAAATGGAAGTAGCAAGAATACTTGTTAAAAGGATCCATGTCCGTGTTGAAAACTGTGTTGGACATGAAACTACCCTAACATTTCTTCACTTGTGCTGGGTATGTCTGAGCCCAAAGGGTCTTGTATCTTACGACCTCACCTTCCATCCTTCCAAAATTATGAAATGAATTCTTCTAACATTACTTATGTGGATGAAATATAGCCACATGGGACACATGGTTATAAAACCTTTTTCTTTTTACTTACAAAGAGATTAAAGAAGACAATGATAATAATATTAGGGAACAAAAGGGTTGAATTTGAGTTGCTTGTTGGTGGATTGGTGGTAGAACTAGGAGTACTGCCTTTTTTTTTTTTTTTTTTTTTTTTTATTTTTTTTTATAAGTAAGGTTGCAATTTATTAGAAAAGCGTAAGGCGCCCATACGTACATAGACAGTATACAATAGAGTTCTTACAAACCCATAACCCCAAAAACAGCAAAAGAACCCGTCAAGCCCTTCCAGCCAGAACCCTCCTGTGTTTTGAGGCTATTTTGGGTTTGAAGGTCAACCTTTGGAAGTCAAAATTAGTTGTGGTGGGCCAAGTATCGAATCAGAAAGAGTTGGTTGACATTCTGAATTGTAGTATTTCTTCTCTGCGGTTAAAATATTTGGGTCTCTCCCTGGGTGCTCCTTTCAAGTGCAAAGGTATTTGGGATGGGGTAGTTGAGAAAATGAACAGAAGATTGGGTAGTTGGAAGAAGATCTATTTGTCTCGAGGTGGTCGTCTAACCCTTATCAAGAGCATGCTTTCCAGCTTACCTACGTACTTGTCCTTTTTCCACTTACTAGCCAGTATAGCCACAATATTGGAGCGTATTTAAAGGGACTTTCTTTGGGATGGTTTTGATGGCGAGCATAAGCTCCATCTAGTGAACTGGAAGACTGTTTGCTCCCCTGTTCCTAGAGAAGGGTTGGGTGTGAGAAACCTCATGCTATTTAATAAATTTTTATTGGGTAAATGGCGTTGGGGATTTGCTCAAGAATAGAATTCCTTATGGAGACAGGTAATTGTTAAGAAGTATGAGATCTAGAGAGGGGTCTGGTGTTGTGAGGAAACTCAAGTTCCATATGGGGTGAGTCTTTGGAGGAATATTAGAAATTGCATGGATGCTTTTCGAACTTGGTCTCCTACAGGGTAGGGGATGGGTCTTGCCTTCGTTTCTAGCAGGATGTTTGGTGTGGGAAGTGACTCTCCAAGACCATATACATCATGACAAAGAGGCTTTAGTGTCGGATTATATGGACTCTTCCGAGACTTATGTCCATTGGAACTTGAGTTTTCTTTGGGCGGTCCAAGATCGAGAGCTTGAGCCCCTTCTTGCATTCCTCGATGTTTTATACTCATTGAAAATCCATCCGAGAGAGACAAATAAAATGTTGTGGTCCCCAGCACGTAATCATAGGTTTGAAGTGAAGGGCTATTACGATACATTATAGTTTGGAGAGTCTTCCCTTTTTCCTTGGAAGACTGTTTGGAGGGTGACAACATTGGGTAAAATCCTCACGATTGATAAGTCTTACCCTTGTCAATTGGTGTTGTCTTTGCAAGAAGAGTTGGGAGACCCTAAACCACCTCCTCATCCATTGCGAGTTTACTAGCAGGATTTGACACTTGGTTTTCACTTTATTTGGAATCTTGTGGGTCATGCCTAGCAATATGCCCATGAGAGAGAGGCTTGGTGGAAATCTGTTGTGGATGCAAAATACGGTTCTACTTGAGCTGGTTGATGTTCTTTAGACCCCCCTGGGTCTCACAGAGTGGGGCTGTGGAAGAACATTAAGAAGGGGTGGAGTTTGCTTCGTAGCCATACCAGACTTATTTTGGGAAACGGGTCCAGGATCTGTTTTTGGGATGATGTGTGGTGTGGTGAGATGCCCCTCAAGGAAGCTTTCCCAGTTTTGTATGACATAGCTTGTGACAAGGATGCACATCTTGCAGACCACTTGGTTGTGGTGAGCGGGTCTTATCAGTGGGATGTTTAGCTTCTTTCGAGCGGCCCACGACTGGGAGGTGATTGTTTTGGCTTCCTTTTTCTCTTTGCTGTACTCCTCCAGAGTGGATCGTGAAGGGGAAGACCAGCTTTGGTGGTCTCCTTCTCACAAAGGGAAATTTGATGTTAGATCTTTCTATAAGGCTCTTGCTTGCAAAGAGGCTATTCATTTTCCATGGAAAAGTATTTGGCGGACCAAGGCTCCTTTGAAAGTGGCTTTCTTCGCTTGGACGGCAGCGCAAGGGAAGATCCTCACCTTGGACAATCTCAGAAAGAAGTGTGTCATTTTGATTGATAGATGTTGCATGTGCAAAATTAATGGGGAGTCTGTGGATCACCTTCTTCTCCATTGCGAGGTTGAACGCGCTCTATGGAATGCATTCTTTAGTCGCTTCAGTCTGTTTTGGGTTATGCCTCTTCGGGTGGTAGATTTATTTGCTTGCTGGTGATCGGGTGGTCGCTCTCGGAGTGCGGTCTTGTGGAAGATGGTTCCTTGTTGCCTTTTGTGGTGCTTGTGGAGGGAACGCAATGATAGACACTTCGAGGACAAAGAAAGAACCATTGAGGAACTCATTTCCTTTTTCTTTCATTCTTTATTCTCTTGGACGACTGCGTTCCTCGCACCTTTAGTGATTAGTTTTAATGATTTCCTTGTTTTGTTTTCTTCTTCTTCTTAGATGCCTTTCTTGTATACTTCCTGTGTACTTGATTGCGCTTTGCGTTTTTTAATGATATTTCTCTTAATTATCAAAAAAAAAAAAAAAATCCTAGAGCTACTTTTCGTATTATATGTTTTACTTATCAAAAAAAATATCCTAGAGCTATTTCAGTGTTGGAAGGCACAAGGGTAGAGACAATCCAAAGAGGCCACTTGGAAAGTCATCCCTACTTTACTAATATGGAGCATTTGGAGAGAAAGAAATCAACGTCTTTTTGAGAACTGTGAGTCTAATGTGCTACTATTAAAATCATCCTCCTTGAGAACCCTTTTAGATTGTGCTGTAACTTTTGTTTCTAGTTATTCTTCCTCCAATTTTGTAGATCTTGTTAACTTTTTAGATTTTTGACCCCAATAGGGTGGTTGCGCCTCTCTTGTCTCTCTTGTATGCTTTTTGTGTACGAGAGCTTTTCTTCTTATTCTAATAAATTATTATTCATCAAAAAAACAATATGGAGAACTGACACTCATTAAAAAAAAAAAAAACAATATGGAGAACTGGGGACAGATTTTTTGAAGGAAAGTAGAGAATAGAGACAGGGTGCAGAGTGGGAAAGAAATAGAGGACTATGACTTTTTTCTTAATGACATTTCTCAAACAACGTTTGAAGCTATGTACTCAATGATAATTATCATTGCTTATGCTTACCAAAATATTTTTTTGATTAAGATTGTATTTTCCAAGGTTTATGGTGGTAAAATTGGTATGTGTTTCAACTTATACTTCCTCTAGTGGAATTAACAAAAAGATCATAATGTTATTCCATCTCTGAATTTCCTTGAGTCTATCATCTATATTCTGTTCTTGATATCTTGATATTTGACACGTTGGTTTCTTCATCTGTGATTCAGCTACATCTTGTTCCCATTGCTGCTTCTATTGGATGCATCAATTGATTGCAGATCCCCACAGAAGGTTGATACTGAAGAAAAGTTTGTGATGCCTGATTTCCAAAAGATGCCTCGTAAAGTGAGTGATTACGTGGCAGAAGGTGTGCTTCAATGTCTGGAAGAACTTCTGAAGAAATGTCATTTTAGATCCGTGAATCAGGTGCTCTGGTTGTAAATGCTATTCAAGTTGTACTTGTTCCATTTCATGTAGAAGATCAATATCTATGGTATTCTGTTTTATCAAGGCAACTAATTAGGGTGATTTATGTTGCTCATTCCATTGGAAGAAATTTGTAATTCCTTTGAAACAAGGATAGTGCAGATACAAAAATATAAGACAAATTTGAGGTTTCCATTGTTAACCGCTACATAGGCTTCTCTATATTTTTCTAATTTATTTTGACCTTTTCAATACATTTAGCTTGTCGCTCGATGCTTAACCTTAGGCCTCACTAATACGTACTATTTTTTTTCTTCATCTTCTCTTTTTAGATAGTTTTGACTGCTCTATGAACACGTGATGTGAGGCTTGGTTTATGTTCTAGCCTACGGTTTTAGCTTCTCAACACTTTTTGAATTTTTATATATTTTTTTTGATAAGTAAATCAATCTCATTAGCAAGCGCATAGGGGTGCAATTCATGTACACAAGAGTATACATGATAGATCCCCTAAAAGGGAGAAAAAGAAGAACAAAAGTCCAAAAATTCTGTAAAACTAGAAAAATGAGGACTATTATACACTGCCATCCATGCATAGGGACTTGAACACAACTGAACTTAGTTTTGCCACCGAAATCTTGTAATCTCCAAAACTTCTTGCATTCCGCTCTCTCCAAATGCACCATATTATGCATAGAGGAACTATCCTCCAAACTTCTAATATGTTATTCCTTCCTACCTGTCCTCTCCAACTATCCAATAACTGTATTACCTTTCTCAGCATAATCCACTCTACACCAAAAGGACGGAATAGCGCAACCCAAAACTCTCTTGCCACATCACAATCAAGAAGAAGAAGAAGATTTATGGACTCCCTACTCGTACACATACAACACTAGTCTACCACTATGACTCTCCTCTTCCTAAAGTTATCCAGAGTTAAGATCCTCCTTAGAGTTTCTGTCGACACAAAAAATGCTACTCTTGAAGGAGCCTTCTCCAAATACTCTTCCAAGGAAATAAGGAGCCTACAAGAATAGAAAACGCATGATAAAAGGATTTTACTTCCAACTTTCGCCTTTTAGAGGGAATCCAACATGTTTAATCATCTCCTTGTCTCCGCCTGATAGAGTACAAAAGACCAGAGAAAGAAGTTTCCAAATCCACCTCCCAATGTCTTTCTTTCTTTCCAAATCCACCTCCCAATCTTGCGTTGGTCTGGTAAAAAATATATTCCATTGAAGATTTCCATTAGAGAACTGCACATTCCACCCACGCCTCCTGACATTGCGCAATACTAAATAATTCTAGAAACATAACCTTCAAGGGTTGGTACCCACACCACAAATCATGTCAAAACTTGATCTTTGATCCATTGCCCACTTCATATTTAACAAATCTAGAAAAGACTTCCCACCCCTCCTAATATGTTTCCACATTGCCACTCAAAGGTCCCCACTACCTCCTTAGGGTACCAACCTCCCCTCATGCTATCATACTTAGTTTCCACCACCGACCTCTACAAAGCCTCCCTCTTCGTAACGTAACACCACAACCATTTCCCCAAAAGTGCTCAGTTAAACCAAACCAGATTTCTTGACTCCCAAACGCCCGCAAGACATTGAAGTACAAATCTTTGACCAACCAAATAAACAAAAGTTAAATTTGTCACCAATTCCACCCTACAAAATATCCCTTTGAAGTTTCTCAATCCAGTTAACCACAATTAACTTCTAGTGGGTTTCAATCTTGCAGATGTTCAATCGTGCTCTTCTAGGAAAATGGTTATGGCGCTATGTGCATGAGAGAGGCTTGGTAGAGAGTTGTGGTGGACTCCAAAATATTTGACAATTTGTGGGGTGGGTGGTGTTTTAATGAGCCCAATGGGGGGCGTATGGGGTGGGGTTTGAGAAGAATGTTAGGAGGGGTTGGGGGAATTTTTCAAGTCATAATAGATTTGAGGTAGGAGATGGCTCCAAGGTTAGATTCTGGCATGACCTATGGTGTGGGGATAAGGCCCTAAAGGAAGCCTTTCCATATTTATATGGTATTGCTTGCGCGAAAGATACCTCTGTGGCGGCCTAGTTGGAGCTTTCTTGTGGCTCCAATTAGTGGAACGTTAGGTTTGTTAGAGCGGCTTATGATTGGGAGGTGGATATCTTTGCCTTGTTCTTCAGCTTCTTGTATTCGGTTAGCAGGAGACGGGAAGGGGAAGGCAAGTTTTGGTGGACCCTCTCCAAAAAAGGGTTGTTCAATGTTAGATCTTTCTACAGTGGCCTGGTTCATAATGACGACACTATTCCCATGGAAGAGTATTTGGTGGCCTAAGACTTCTTTGAGGGTGACTTTGCTTAGTCGGCGGCCATAGGAAAGATTCTTACTGTGGATAGTTTTAGGAAGTGACGTGTCATTGTGATTGACAGGTGCTGTATTTGTAAGAGGAATGGGGAGTCCGTGGACAATCTTCTTCTCCACTGTGAGGTTGCTTGTTGGTGGACTTTTGGTAGCATTTGGAGTGTTGTTATGTGGAAGATGGTGCCTCCTTGCCTCTTGTGGTGCCTTTGGAGGAAAATGAACGATAGAAATTTTGAGGACCGCGAGAGGACGTTGGAGGAGCTTGAGTCATTTTTTTTTTGATAAGTAATAAATTTTATATAAAAAAAGGGTAAGGCGCTCTTACGTAGACATGAAGTATACACAAGAACAATCAAAACTACCCACAAGAAGAAACACAAATAAACCCTCAACCCTAAAACCCAGAACTCACATGGAGCATACACGCTACAGCACGTGAGCCTTGCTTTTCGCTTGCCGAGAAGACACGCTTGCATCGCTATAGTTAATAGAGCTATTTAGATTCAACACCTCCTTCCTACCTTTGTGTTCTTTGGAAGCACAAGCTTTACAATCCGAAGAAGGTCCTCTTTAATGGCATCTTGAAACTCCAAGGAGGGAACCTCGACCTTCTCACCATTTGACACACCATCATTGTCATCGGTGGGAATGCTTGAGGAGCTACAACTCAAATAGGTGGGAGAAACAACCGTCACTACAGGCAAGTGAGGACCATCCACAAAACCTTCTGATCACTGACTTGCTCTGAAGAAACCTTCGATAGCTATTGGGGGTGAGGGACTGTTGGAGAACATCCTCGAGACCTAGAGGGCCTTGGCTTTAGAAAACCTTGCCGGAGAAAACCCACATCAACACTCATTGTGGTATGGGTCTTCTTAACAGACTGTGACCTGTGAATCTCGTCCAACGGAGGGACTAGACCATCGTCATCAGGACTTGTCGGAGAGGACTGAATACCTGACAAAACTTGGGGCTTCTTCACAAACTGCGGCCTATGCACCACATCCATTCGAGAATCCTTCTTGTCACCCAAAGAAACTCCCCCTGTATGAAAAGCACCAAAAGCAACAGACCCAATCACGAAACTTACCATAGCT